>NC_143489.1:45516228-45736228 GCF_027475165.1 Benincasa hispida | reverse complement strand
GTTTCAGAATTTTGGTATATTAGGTAAATATGCCCATACCTAGAATAATCATATATAAAACTAATAAAATATTCATACCCTCCTCTTGCTCTAACATTTAGAGGCCCACAAAGGTCTGAGTGAATAAGCTCTAGGGTTTCTTTGGCTCTAAGACCTTTCCCAGAAAGAGATCTTTTTGTCATTTTACCATTGAGCCAGGACTCACATGGTGGTAATGCACTGTCTTCCAACTTATTTAGATGACCGCTCTTAACCAATCTCTCAATCCTGTTAAGATTTATGTGACCTAGTCTCAAGTGCCAAAGATAGGAATTTGGAAAAATCTTCCTTTTCTTATGAGTCTCAGCAGTTTTAAACATCTATATGTTCAATACGGCTTTGACCTTAGTTGGTTTTAACATATACAAGTTATTTTCTAATTTTGCAGAGCAAAATTGTTTACTTCCTATATTGATGAACACTTCATCATTTTCGAAATAAACTTTATAATTTTATTCTAGCAAATAAGGGATTTTAAATCTAAATGGCATACTGTATGCACATACTAGATTTATTTAATTATAACATACATCAAATGCATAAATAATTAAATACAGACTGATATGGTTTTAGTTTTGGCATAAACAAGCAAACAGAAGCCTAACTGTTACAAAGAGCTTAAAAACCGTCTTTGAACTGCTCGAACCACTGATAACTGATAGAAATACAAGTTATTACAGCTCAAATAAGTAAAACAATGAGAGAATGTGATGGTAAAATAAGCAATATCATGTCCAAATGTGCTAAACTGAAAGGAATTGCGATCGCAAGTGCCCATCACATAAAAATATTTAATTTACTTATTTTGTGCAGGAAAAATGTGATGGCGAAGTGAAATTGCGATCCAAAGGAACAAGGCGTCAGCGCACTTGAAGATTGCAATCGCAAGTCATGCGATCGTATGCGATCGTGAGAAGTTTCTTAAAAAGGTCGCCGCATAAAGACTGCGCATCAAGGTGACAGCATAATAAATCACGATGGGACGGAAAGCTGATAACGGTTGAATCCGAATTTAGTTGACAAGCCGTTAAAGTCACACTATAGCAAGTACACTAAACTTTTGGTGACCATTAATCGGTGCATCAGAGCAGGGGAATTAATGACCGCCCATCATTGCAATCATTAGCAAGAAAGGTTGCTTCACCTTAAGATCTATAAATACCGAAGGCCACCAGTGTAAAAAGGGTTAACGAGTTTTACAACTTAATAAGTTAGATAGTTAGTTTGTTGACTCATACATATACTTAGAGGACGGAGAAGAGCAAGGTGACGAGGAAGCCGAGAGATCATTCTTGGAAAAATCGAGAGATTTCCAGAAAGCGATACAAAGGAGAGAGGGCCAACACTTGCGAGAGTAAGAATACACATCTAGAATAGAGTTGGAGTGAAAAAGAACAGTGTAAAAGGCCATGGGAAGCAAGACATTGCTTACCGGGCTTCTTATCCCTCAATTCCATTGTTATTTTGTATTCAGTACTTATTTACAGAAAATGGAAATCTCATTTCAATCTATGTTCAATCTCACCATACTTCACATGAATAGCTAAATTTCTGAATGGGTTGAGAAGTACTTAGCTAGCATGACTTAAGATTTTATATTTTATGCGATCATCTTGTCTTATGTATGCATCATTCACCCTTTAGATATGCTTGAGCGAGTAGTCTAAAGATAGAATCTAGACTTGAGAGAGTCAGATTAGAATCTAGGCTTGAGAGAGTCGGATTAGGATCGCATAAGCAAGAAATAGAAACTTAGACATAAGTTCTATTGCTATTAACACATCGCATGCGCCCTAGAAATAGGAATGATTGTATGCGGTCACCTTGTTTTATGTGTGCATTATTCATCATCGCATAGACAAGAGTAGAGGCTTAGACATAAGTCCTATCGACTATTTCGTATACACATCGCATGCGTCCTAGAAATAGGAATTATGGCATTCTGCATTGAGAGATAACGTGCTATTATTTGTGTGTAGCATGATCGCGTAATTTGTGCATAATCTTAGGACATGTTAGCTAAACCCCTTCTCAACCCCTTCATCGCATACTCATTGTAACTCTATGAATTCATCAACTCTGTGTTCAAACTCCGTTGCATAGGAAAAACCTTAATCAAAACACCATCCACAACATTTGTTTTTACTACCGCAAGAGAATCAAAGTAACTACCGCATATTTACTTAATAGTCCCTGTGTTCGACCTTGGACTTACCAGGAAACCTAATAAGGCTTATACTTGGGTCTTGTTAGGAAACCTTGCATGATCACTGCATAACACATATCACCGCAAACTCACATCATAACGCATCACAATTACATGCATCAAGTTTTTAGCGTCGTTGTCAGAGACTTGGCAGCTAATAGTTTGTTGAGTTTTGTGTTTTCGCAAGCACCCTTTTTATCTTAGTTGCAAACAATATTTGAAGTGTAGGCGATGCGTCGAAAGTCAGTATTGACCCCGAGATAGAAAGGCTATATGTGCATGAGCTGAAAGCAGTTATAGGCGCGTGTCAACCAATATGTGACCAACAATTGCCGGAAGTTCCAATGGTCAGGACGAGTCTCTTGACCTAAGCAGTTGAGATCAATCTCCTACATGGAAGACTTCTTGTGGTGGCTTCACTTTAATTTCTCTAGGGACATCTTCCACTCTATCTTTACCTTGCTTTCCTAGTTTAGTTTATTTTGATTATTGTTGTTTTGGATTTTCGGCTGCTTTCTTGGATGTGGTGTGCGTTCCTTCCTTGTAGGTGCGATAATAATTCTCCTCGATGCACAGTTACAATGGAAGAATCCTCTCCATCATTCAACACATAGCTTTAACCGCATGAATCCTAAAGAATGGCCGCAAGTGTTATTCTACTCAAAGGTTCTTTTCTTGTTATCTTTTATGCATTATCCTTTTGAAATTCTCTTTTGTCCGCTTGCCTACCTTTGCATTGATAAACTCGCATCCATAACAACACTTATAATTCACTACATCCACTAGCTAAACATCACAAGGCTCACCTCACTTTATTAGCTTCTTCAAGGTTTGACAGTCAAAGTTTTGTTGTGTGTAAACCTCTGCTCAAACATTTGTTACCACACTCCTGATGAGTTTGTTTTTAACTTTTCGGCCAGAGCACTACCACTTTCTAAGTTTGGGGGTGGAAGTGGTTCAGACAAATGCCTCCATCACATTGCGATGTTAAAATTTAAAAAAAATTAAAATATATATATATTTTTGGTAATAAAAACTCCACTGTCAGTGCAAAAGGGAAACCCAAGCTGATAAGAGTTAAAGTTGTGAAAGGAATTTACCCGTAGTTGGATACTTTGCATGACACCCGTGCAGGTAAGCCAAAACGAAAGTAAGTGGCCAAGAACAACGCATAATAACAACTCCTCTGAGTAGACGAAAGCCCAAATTAAGCTAAGGCGAGAGTTGAGTTGAATATGGTATGCAACCGAAGTTGGATGTCTGCATGACACCCGTGGGGGCAAGCCAAAACGAAGAGTGTAGCTAGGTTCAAAGCCCCACCTTAATAATGTATCGCGACGCTTTGAATTCTTTTAAATAAACACATTGTAAAAAGCTATAAGCAAAGTTGCTTGAAATAAGTAAAAAGTTTTTGAGCAAAGGCTTGCCAAATTTAAACTTAGAAAAGATCTCTTTGAAGAAGTAGCCAAAGTTGAGGAGAGCATTGCTGTCAAGGTTAGAGGTATGAATGAATTATATTTTGAAAGGCTGGACATCGCAAAGGAAAGCCAGAGGGTGAATTATGAATTTCCTAAGTATAAGGCATGCTTGAGGACAAGAATGATTCTAAGTTTGGGGGTGTGATAACTGGTAGAAATACAAGTTATTGTAACCTTTTATTTAGAATTACGAGGGCTAACAAGTAGAATATGCGGTATTGTACTAAGAATTCATGTGAGTGAGCTAGCGTCAATCAGCATTGAAAATCTCAACTAACCCAATATTATGCGTTATTCTGTGACAAAATGTCTATTTTTGTAGCTATCGTAGGAACCAATCACATGCGGTGAATCTAGACCATCGCAAGGGTGATCACGTATATTCATCGCATGGATGTTACGGCTATTAATCGCGTGCGTCCATCGCATGGAGGTTACGGCTACAGAGTAATAACCATGATAGAAGAGTGATCGCAAGGGTGGTGGAATGCGATGGTACTTCGGAAACCAAGCATAAACGCATACCTTGGGAGTATCAAAAAGATGATGTTGACATTTCACCTATCACGTCGTTAGTAGCAGAGATTCAGAGTAGGTCCATCGCGTCGTTAGTGACAGAGACTCAAAGTGGGACCATTAATGCTGTTGGCGATTGAGCTCTATAAATAGAGCCTTAGAGCCCAAATTCAAGGCATCTGAGCTTCTGCCTTAAGGCAGATCCTTGTGATCATAGATGAGAGTGTGAGAAGACATTCTTTAAGAGTTCTTCATTCCTTTACCCATTCCGAGTGACGACCGGAGCTTTTTCGGAGATAGATCTCGAGAGAGACTACTCCACCACCCTTCCATGGCACCACCGGCAACCTTGACACACATCTGATGGAAGCAAGACATTGCCTATATCTAGCCCTCCACTTCTCTTCTATCTCTGTATTGTATTGCATTTTGGCTTAAGACATGAATACATTTTGTAATCAATGCATCTCTTTATTTTCTTCAACTCAATCTTCATTATCTTCTTCTTTATCATTCCTTACTTTCATTGCAACGAAGCAAGTAAGATTGCTAGTGTATCACATACTTAATCATGCGGCATAGACATATGAAGCATGTAGCAAACCACTGAGAGGTGTGCATTGCACGAGTATAGTGAGTAAATCCTCTTTGCTTAGTGCGAGGCTGAAGCAATGCTTGTCTATGAGCTAATCAGTGGCGACTAACTACCTGAGAGGGTAAGTAGTGGAACGCACTGAGCAAAGTAAGTAGTGTTCCTAGAGATAGGAATAATCTTATGTCAACCATGCTTTATAAGATCATCTTGTCTTATGATTGCATCATTCATCATTTGGACATACTTGAGAGAGTAGTCTGAAGACCAATCTAGGCTTGGGAGTGTCAGATTGGATCGCATAAGCAAGAGTAGAAACTTAGGAATAAGTTCTATCTACTATTTATACATTGTATTCACCCTAGAAATAGGATATGGTGGTATGTCGTCACCTTGTCTTATGTGCGTTAGATCACATAACCAAGAATAGAGACTTAGACATAAGTTCTATTCACATTTTCGCATATGCATTGTATGTGTATATTTATGTATAGCATGATCGCATAATTTATGCTGGTGGGGTTACCCTTGCGATCAAGCTTAATGATGCGGTGAATTTATCCCCTCCATCATTTTATCTATTTTTCCATACATCTTATTATACATTAACAGTTGTCACGTCTCTACCAACTCTCATAGTCATACTTCCATTGCTTAATCTGTTTAGTTAGGAGTAGGAGTAGCACATAGTCCTTTAACTTCATTATTCTTTTATTCATTGCCACAGACACATTACTTCGCAACATTTAGTTACAAGTCCCTAAGTTCGACCTCGGATCACTCCAAGAAACTTGCGATCTCGTTATACTTGGCGAGAGAGCAAGAAAACTTGTGGCAAGAACACATGGTCATCGCATATATTCTTAAACGCATATTGCATATCCCTTAGTCCTACGTATGACTATCGACATATGCATCAGTGGTTCACGATGATCTTTGGGAACAACCTCTCTACTATCCTTGAAAGTGGGTAGGAGTAAATTTCATCTTGCACCCTATGTCGGGCCAATGAGAGAGTGGGGCCCCTTGTTCAAGACCCGGAGTCAGCACTTAAGGGAACAACCTTTCTACTATCCCTAAAAGCGAGTAGAAGTGAATTCCATTTTGCACCCTATGTCCCCAGCTATCTACCCGGACTTACCCCTGAAATGGGAGGCTTATTGAGTCAGCGATGTTAAGCCAACCCTCACCTATGAAAATCTAAGGATAATCCTAAATAAATAGGAGTTCATAGTTAGCTTAGGATTGAGGTCAAGTTACCTAGGTCATTGCTTTGAAATAGTCAATCTTAAAAAGTAAAAAACGTTATAAAGTAAGAGTGACTTATTTCATGGTCCGATCTTGTACAAACTCATTGCACAGGACGCTCCCACTCCTCATATCATGAAATTTACAAATTAGAATCACTTCGTCTGTACCACTTTACAATTCCTTGTAACAACTACAGTCTGGGCGACATCTGATAGTATTACAGAATAAGGCACCCAACCTTATTCATATACTATAGACCATTTTGACTATTATTCGAACTCGATCCACTTTTATGTCTCCACATAAAGTTTAAGTACTTAAGTTATAGTCATGGATCTTTTAGTTTATTGGATTTATTTGTAAAACGAAATAAGCAATTGATATATTCAATAACAACTTATTGAATTTTCATAATAAGTTTTATTGTTTACAAACCGCGAGTTTTAGGACATAAAACCCAACAATCACATATTCAGAGTCGAGAGAAGACAAGAAGTAGATGCTTGAAAAATGCTCGACAAGTGAAAGTTGTGAATGAGGGAGAAGACGATGCTGTGAATGAAGAAGACGATGCTAGGTCGGTGTGCTTTTATGGGTGTTGTTCGAATGAAGAAGAAGATGAAAGCAATATGGAGATAAAATGATGGGTTTGTGGATGTCGTTCAATGAAGGGGCCTCGCGAAATACACAAATTGAGGTGGAAAAAAAAGTGTAATGTGAGCTAATTAAGCGTGCCCAAATTTTCACATGCCCGCCTTTTTTTCTATTCTTTTCAATAGTAGTTTTTAAGAAATGTAACATTGCAATGCTATTAAAAGTACTTTTTGTTGTAGTGGTATCATTTAGGCCAAGTATTTAAAAGTCTTGTTTGTATTAAGTTGACATGAATTCTTAAACATCAATAGACATGGTATCAGGGTCCTGATTTGTGATCTAAGTTGCTTTAAGAGTTATGTCATATGTTGAGTGTTGGTTTTTTTACTGTGTTGTTAAATGCAATTTTCATGTTCTAGTTAAAGCAAAGAAGGTCGAGTTGGACAATAGATATCATAAGAGGGTTGACATTTGCTGATCTCACATCTCCTCTTGGGTTAGGAGGGTAATCTAGGAGGGGGTGTGACAAGTACAGTGGCACTCTTAAGCTGCACTGGCTCGCATGGGCATTCTGCTTCCACATGCATCCAACGCCTCACATGCATCCAACGCCTGCCTTCGCACATGCTTGCATTCATCTACTGCTTGTCATATGCATGCATATGTGCAACCCTTCACACTTCCACACGCACATGAAGCGTCGCGGCGCCACAGGACAACGTTGCGGTACTAATTGCTTTTTCTCCAAAGATAGTGCTCAAGAAAAAGCGTCGAGCACGGTGCCATTATACTACTGCACTGTGCTCTCCCAAGGGCAAAATGGTCATTTTTTTGTCCTTGAAGTCCCAGGTCTCGATATAACTCCAAAAAGCTTCAATTTGACTCAAACGACCTGCAACACTCCGTTATGCATGATTTGCCCAAGAACCTACATAAATAGATATTTAAACACTTAAAACTCGATAAGCAAGCGAGATTAAAGACATAAAAATAGCTCTTTTCAAGAGCTATCAAACACTTATTCGACTTCACTTGTTCACAGAGAAGCAGTTGCTCGAGATTCCCCTATTCACATAGAAGCAGAAATCGCGCGAGGGAGAAGAATCATTCAAACTTTTGTCTTTTTAGGGTTTTATTAACTAAAGGGCATTTTAGGCCTTTCACATGCTCATTTGCCCCACAACTCATCTTTTTAAAAACTCATCCCAAAAGTCTTCAAATCCCTAAAAATAATCCTATTTTTGGCAATTTCCCTAATAATTACATCAATGGTCGTCAGTTGCAAGGAAAAATATGAAATGATATATAAATTTGGGTATAATAAATTATTAAGGAAATGTGGAAAATTATTTCTAGGAAAGCTAAATTTAAAAGCTGGTGTCTATTGCTTTCGCACGTTAAACTACATTTTGAAGTTACAATCATGTATTTGATTCAAAACATACAGAAGAAATACAATAAATAAATTTTATTTAACTTTATTCCATCACTCATTTGGTTTTCATCTCACTTTCCAAATCTTTAAGAACTTGAAAACGAATAAAAAAAATGAAAACAGAAAAACGAGCATCTTAGTTGCAGAAAGGAAAACTTGGTGAAAACATTTTTCCAAACAGCAACAAGAAATACAAAAAGAAAAGAGAAAAGAGACCATGTGTTGGCAAGTAGTCAAATTAAAGGATTTTGTGGAATCACTCTTTTTACCCCAAAGTCACACTTGAAAATGTTCACAATGGCACTTGTTTGCTTGTGAAAGAAAACAAACAAATGGAGACAAATTACAAAAGCCTTGGACTTAAATAAAGAAAGGAAATGCCTTGTTGGGGTCCTTCTAAGATTACATATCTCAAAGCTCTCTTGTCAGTAAAAACTGATTCCCCTTTACCTCGGATCTTAAACTTGCTTCTTTTTTTTTTTCTTTCTTAATTCACACCCTTATTGACAAACAATCAAGATTTAGATGTGTTTCTCATTATCTTTCGATTAAATTATGATACTTTAAGATAATTATTTATTTAAATCTATATATTTTCTCTCGAGCAATGATTAGGTGTAGGTATTCCCTATTTTCCTACACCAAAAAAAAAAATATTTTTTTTTAAATAAAATATTGTCGTGTAAATTTTTTTCATTAAGTGCAATAAAGATTTTATAATAAACGGTTGAAGCCCGACTGTACTTTTAAGTTTTTTTTTTTTTTTTGTTTATCAAAGTAGTTAAACAAAATTTTCTCTTCCCAATCAAAATATTATTTCATATAATAATAGTAATTTAACAAGAGCGAAGCTCGATTGATATAATGCTTGTACTATCGACCTAGAGGTTTGAGATTCGATTCCCTCATCCTACCCTTTAATTACAATACATTTGCAAAAAAAAATCTTAAGATAGTTTTTGCCTTAAATGCATCTAGAAGTATTGGCTTTGAAAATTTTGGGAAGAAAGAAAAACCAAATTGAGCCTCCCTAGTGGTTTTTTGGCTGTGTTTTTGTTTTCAACTAGTATAGTGTTATACTATTAACTTCGTTCGATCTTCTACTCCATACTTAAATTACAATACCTTTTCAAAAAAAAAAAAATTAATAAAAGTACTTAAACAGAACGTACTTTTTAAGTATTTCAAAGTGAATAATGATCAACAAAATCTTGTTAATTTGTTACACAATCTTATCCAAAGACTACGTTTCGTTTTTTTTTTAAAAAAAATTTTAATTAAATATACGGAAATCCCAATGTGTGTATCCATAAAATGATAGTTTGTGACCTTACTTTAAGATTTTTCTTTTCTTTTTTGAAAATACCTTTTTCTGTTCATTGATTTGATCAACTGCATGGGGAAAAAGTTCTTATCTTGATTAGACCCTTGAAAATAAAATGTAAAAATTACAAACAATTGATTAGACCCTTGAAACTTAATTAAATCACCATAACAAGTAATTTTTCTTCACTTTTGGGTTCATAAACTTTCCACCTGATTTTATTTTAGTATTTTATCTTCAACAATAATCTTTTCTTAAAAAATTTAAGAATTGACAACCATTTAAATCTTGATTATAACTATTTTTTTTTTTTTTTTATGTTTTGTTATTTTAAGAACTAAAGCTTACAATCACTGCTTCTTTGTAGTTTTCTTGCTTTTTCTTGTGTACTTTTTAAACATGTTATATTTGAAAGCTTAAAAAAAAAAAAAAAAAAAACTTTTAGAAATTTTGCTTGAATTTCAAATGTAAGAAATTAAAAACTTATTGGAAAGAAGCATAATTTTCAAAACTAGAAAATCAACAACATAATAATTATCGAAAGTGACCTTAATTCTTTATTTATCATTTTTAAAAATTAAACTTATGAATATGACTAAATTCATCCATCTATGAATTTCATTGTTTTGTCGACACTTTCTTAAAATGTTTTTAAAACTAAATGAAAAAATAGTTTTTATTATTGGAATGTCACAAAAGATTTCAATATTTTATTTCCTTAACAAAATATAAACCCATTATAAAAGAAAAAAAAAATGTGAGCACTCAAGACACAATTTACAAAAACCAAGAACTAAACGACATGGTTTCAATAGGTAAAATTGAAATTATATTATAGTTTTAAAAAATATTTAAGACAATGGTGTCCTTTTAAAAATATTTAGAAGAATATTTTAATTTTCTAATAATTACCTTTCCTCTTCTTTTCTCTCCTAATTTCCAATAATATTCATTCATGAATTGCATTTTCTCTCTTTCTTCTTTCCTTTTCTCTTTCCATCATCTCTCAATCTTTCTTTTTCTTTATTCCACCATTTCTCTTTTCATTTTCCTTCATTTTTTATCAAAATCAATTTAAATAACTATAAAACCCAAATATTATGGATCCATTGCCTTTTGATTATTATTTTTTTAAAATTTTAATTTCAATTTGATTTTATGATGCGAAGGAATAGAAATTGATATTACATACAAAAGAGTAAAAACAAAACTTATGTGGATAATTTCCACAATATGTAATAATAATATATTTTTCCCAAAAAAAAAAAAAAAAAAAAAAAAAGAAGAAGTGGAATTGATGAGAGAAAGGATAGATATAGATATGATCATAAGTACGCAGGCAGAAGGGTAGCAAAAAGACAGTGTTAATTGAATACGATAAGATGTATAATAAATAATAATAAGGAAAAAAAAAAGCCTAAAAAGTGAAAGGGAAAAAAAGAAAAGGAAAAATTGCATGCACGGGGCAGGAAAAAGTAGTTTAGAAGAAAGAGAAGAGAGAAGAGAGAAGAGAAGGTTAAGAGACAGAAATGGAAATGATGAGAGAGAGGAGGAGAGGCTGAAGCATGCACATAATTATGAATGAATAGAGTTAAACAACCAAACACACACTTGTCTCAAAATCTATCGTAGTATCTGTTTCTAGCTGCTCTCAAAAGAGCAAGCCAAAAAAAAAAAAAAAAATTAAAAACCAGAAGGAAGAGCTTTCAACTATCAAAAAACCCTAAAAACATTAATAAACATTCATTCCCAATTTCAAATCTATCATGGGTTCCACTCATCTCTTTTTAACTCGTTTAATTCTATGTCTAACTATAATTTGTCACGTGTCAAATTATTTATTCTTAATATTTTTTCAAATTTTTTGTAGTATATGATTGAAATAGAAGAATAAAAGATGGATGTGACCCAGAAAATGGATCCCTAAGTTGGGGTAAAAAAAACTCACCCATCATTTAGTTCACTAATTATTAAAGAGGTTTATTATCTTATTATTTCTATTAACTCACATTTCCCACCTCGTTATTCGCATCAACTCTCTCAATTACTCTCCTCCTATAATAATTACCAACTCAACTTAATTCAACTCTACGTGCCAAACGCCCTCTAAGTGACCCAACATGAGATGTTATATCTCTACATCCTATATCATCTTAGTATTTGGAAGCCTATTATCTTATCTTATCGACATTAATTGTTTGTGAGGCCCATTTTCGGAACATGTTTCATATTTCACCGTAATTTTTCTTCCGTGTATCGTATATCATCTTAGTGCTTGAACATACTCGATTGTTTATACTCGATAAGAACTCCTCAGACATTAGAACTCTTTACATCCTATATTATCTCATGAGCTCAAAGAGTTGGTGAATGAAATTTGAAAGTGATTAGGAGAGAAAAAGAAAGAAAATAGAAGGAAAAAGATGATGAAAGAGGAAATTAAGGGGTATTGTGGGAGGAGAGTGGTCCCTTGTGTTTGCTGACACAATGGGGTAAAGCTGAGTTTGAAAGTGTTACTAGTAGTGCTACTCCTACTTAGACTAACTCTCTCACTGACTGCCACTCTCAAAAACCCCTCTTTTTCTCTTTCTCTTTTTTCTCTGTAATTGCAAACCTATCAACAGTACAATCTGTCACTCATCTGAACTAATGTCAGCATCTTGTCTCTGCCTACCTATCTGCACTCACTGAATTCACTTGACCACCTTCATCTCTTCATCAAAAAACCCCTTTCTTTAATTTCTTTTTTATTAATTCATATTAATACAACCTTAGCTTGGATTTCATTTTACTGTTTGTCTTCATCTTCTCCCACTTTTCTCCCTCTCCCTCTCTCTCTCACTCTGCCCTCTCTCTCTACAACTCTCTTCAATTACAGAAATAATATTTGTTTATTCACAACTACACTGACACTATCATTTTTTTGTATTTTACTATATAAATTTATGTGTACTCCTTCCATAATATTTAGTAGTGAGTGTGTTTTTTTAGGGGGATAAAAAAGGTTCAACTCAAACATGCATGTATATATGTACATGAAAGATTCTAGGACATGAGATAATAGCTGTAATTTTAACCAATTTTGGATATGATTTGAAGGAGTCAAGAAAAAACAAACTTTTTCCCTTTTTTTTTTTTTTTTTTTTTTTTTTCTCTTTGTGTGGGAACTTGATGGAAATTTAATTTATTTCAAAAAAGCCTTGCATTAATGTATATAAGAAATATTTTTATTCGGAAAATGCATGCAAATTAAGTTGATTTATTGAGATCTTTATCTGGCAAGATTTTAACACTTGAACTCTAGTTAAAAATTCTATCTTTTTTTAGTTTTTAAAATTTAGACTTTGTATTCTAAAAATATTAGTAAAAATTACAACAAATATAGAAACTTGTAGATACTTGAGGGTTAAGTTAAATTTTCAAAAATCAAAAATAAAAAACTAAGACCCATTTAGTAATTATTTTGTTTTTTGTTTTTGATTTTTGAAAATTAAGCTTATTTTCTTGTTACCATGTTTTTACATCCTTCTTAAGTTAAAAGAGTTGAATTCTTATCCAAAATTCAAAAATAAAAGTTACTTTTTTTTAGTTTTCAAAATTTGGCTTGATTTCAAAACCTCTCCTAAAATGTAATCGACAAAATATGAAAAACCAAATGATTATAAAAAGGCTTAAATGACTACCCTGTTAATTTCTACTTTTTTAAAGAAAGAAAAACACAAAATTAAGAGATATAGTAGTGGTAGATAATCTTAATTAATTAACAGTTAGGGACAAAACAAAATAGTAAGTTAATTTAAGAAGTTCAAGAAGGGGAAAAAAAAAGTTAATGATAAATAGACCAGCCTTGAGGTCCATTTACATGTTGATGATCTGTGTCATCATGATCATCCCAATCATCATCATCTTCAACCTCACAAAGTTGAACAGTGTGAGGTGCATGGCCATCTCCAAAGGCTCTAACATGGTCTTTAAGAGATCTTTTATGTTTAAAATCAGAGCCACAAATACAAAACCAAAGCTTTCCACAGTTCTTCTCATGTGTCCTCCAATCCCCTCTTACAGCAAATGGCTTCCCACATTTCCTACAACTGAAAGGCTTTGCCCCATGCTTTCTCTTGTAATGGGTTTGAAGAGTCCTGAAATCCTTCAATGGCCTTGACCTTGGATGCTCTATGTTGTTCTTGCACCCTTCTGCACAGCAATAGCATGGAAGCCTAAGCATTGACGAAGCTGGCTTTGATCCTCTTAATGATTCTGGCCCTTTTCTGTACTCTGATCCATGACCCCACATGTGCATCTGTTTCAATTTTTTCGTAACCTAATTTTTACTCTCAAGATGAACTCAGTGTTGTTCTTAAAAATATATATATATACATATATCAAATTGGAACACTGGGTTTTTTAATTTTGAAATAAGAATAGGTAGCAGGTAATAATTAAGTGCAATCTAGGCTACATGCATCTTTTTTTCTTTTATAAACAATTCATTTTCTATCACATTACAAATTACGCACCCAATTGTATGTGTAAGTTTGTGGGTAATTTAATATTATATAGTTTTTGACATTAATTGGTGAAATAAAAAGGAAAAAGGAAGAAAGAACCTGCATGTTGTTGTATCTGTTGAAGGTTTTAGTGCAGACAGAGCAGGAGAACTGGGTGGGACCAACGAGGATTTGGGCAGGCGTAGGGATCCAGTAGTGGGCGGCGTCAAGGGGGCGGACGGCGGGGGTGGAGGAGGAGGAGAGGGCGGGTGGAGGGCCAATGTGCATGGCGACGGTGACGGCGACGGCTGCATTTTGGTGATTAGGGTTTTGAAGAGAAGATTGGTGTTGTTTTGAAGAGAAAGAATGGCGTTGGCCTGGTGGGGAAAGGGAAAGGAAAATTGATTCTTCTCCTTCTTCATCACCTTCCAAACAAGCGCTTTCACTTGATGATATGCAACTCAACTTCCAACTTTGCTGCATCTCTTCTCTTTGAAATGATTATAATTAAGAACCTACGAGAGAGAAATTGGGAGAGAGAAAGAGATAGAGTAGATAGGTGGGGAGGGGAGGGAAAAAAGAAGCAATAAATAAACAATTTGGTGGGTTGTTTGTGCCACAATGCTTAGACTACACCACATTGTTTTCTAACTAGGTTTCTTTTTACTTATATATCATTTTTTAAATCAGGCAAGGAGAGTATAATTAAAAGTTTAATTGCTTAAACTAAATGTATCAAGGTCAAATTTCTACCATTTTATAAATTTATGGCACAATTTTAACAATGGTAAAAACTTGTAAGTTCAATTTCTATCATTAGATGTTTGAAGTCCAATTTTTTGAGAATCCAATTTTAACAATTATATAAATATGAGATCTAAGTTTTACCAACAAAAAGTTTAAGAGTGTAATTGCAAATATCACCATACTTCATGGGTTGTTTTACGTAACCATATCTTCATATCTTGATCAAGATTTCTCTTATTTAAATATGATATCGGTTCATTCATGTATACCTATTCCTAAATATTGATGTAATTGAGAATTGTGCTTTAAAGTGAATTTAAACCTAAGAAAAAGTAGTTTTAACCCTTAGAAAGATGTGAAACGTAAAAGGTTTAAATGTTAAAAGAGTGTTGAACTCAAAAGAAAAATGAAGGAAAATGAAGAGAGAGTAGTGCACGTGGTGAGGTGGAAATTGATATATGTTGAGGTTAAGGTGAAGAATGGGAATGGGAGGAGGACGGAGTAGACAATTAAGCGGCAAAAGAGGAGTAGTTGTGGGCCAAATCCAATGCCTAGTATGGCGTGTACTACACACACCCTATTCTTTTTACATTTCCACTCTCTTTTAATTTTCTCTCTCATTAATCCAAAATCACTTCTTCTAACCTTAACATGGATAATTGTTTTAAATAGTAAAATCGTTAAATATATCTTCAAGTATATCATTCATTACCTATCAATGATAGATTGCGATAGTGATAGATGTCTATTGCGATCTATCACTGATAGATAGTTACATTTTACTATATTTATAAAAGATAATTGCAATCAGTAGCATTTTTATGAATAATAACCAAATGTATAACATCATTTAAAATAAATTACAAATATAGACAAGTCTATCAACAATAGACTTCTATTGTTGATAGACTCTTACCAGTGATATGGTCACTCCTACCAATTAGGGGTGTTCATGGGTTGGGTTGGGTTGAAAGACTTTTTAGACCCAACTCAATTGTTCAGGTTATAAATTTCTTCAACTCAAATAACTCTTATTAAAAAATGAACCCAACCCAACCCAACCATGAAATATTTGGATTGGGTTGATTCGGGTTAATCGGGCCATTTGTTAAAAAAAAATTCTAAAAAGAAATATAACATAAATATGTAAAAAAAAAAAAAATTAATTAATTATTTTCATATATTGAATTAAGATTAACATTTGAATTTTAAATTAAATAGTGAAAATTTTCTTTCTAAAATGTAAAGAAACTACTTTTAAGAGTTGTTGAAGAATAAATTATTTAAAAAAATATTAAAATTAAATAAAAGTAAAATCAATATATGTATAAATAATTGTGTTATAAGTAATAAAAACAATAGAGGTAATAATAAATTAGGGTTGGTTTGGATTATATTAGATGAACCCTTGAACCAATTCAACCCATAAAATTTTTATTTATTTAAACTCAATCCAATCCAAGTGAGTTAATAACCCAACTCAAACCGCGCGGGTTGGGTTGATCGGTTTTTTCGGGTCATCGGGTTTTTTGAACATTCCTACTACCAATAATATGATCTATCACCGATTGACTCTTTAAATTTGGTCATACTTATAATTTTTTTACATTATGTAAATCTGCTAATACTTTGGATCTAATATCTATATTTGCAACAGTTTCATTTATAAATAAATTGACTAATTTTTCTTTATTTGAAAACAATTGGATTACTATATAATTTTCAATTTATAAAGTGATAATTATGAGTGAAAGAGAGAGTAAAAAAGAGGAGATGGATGGTAAACTAAACTGTAGAATAGAAGGCGTGGGTCACTCTCTCCCACTTTTGTTATTAAAAGAGATGCTGATAATGGCAGTGATGGAGATGGTAAATTTTCTTCTTTTCTATGGGACACTGTTTGTAACTTCAGATCACCATTTGTTTTGATTCAGAAAGATGCTACAAATTTTGTAGCCTTCTTTAGGATAAGGAAGGAAAGGCAAAATTTTGTGTCTAATTCTTCCTGTTTTCTTTTTTAAAAAAATCATATATATATATTTATTATTTATTATATTTTTTTTATGTGTGTGCTCATTACTTTTTTATAGGTAATGCTTTTACTAATTCTAGAAATTATTATTTTATTTTCCTTTTGGGTCACCGTTAGGTGGTATCGTCATTCATCTAGAGCTCACATGCACTGAGATTTAACTTTATTTGACTTTAATTAATATGCCATTGTACAAACTATACAGATTTGCAGATTTTGATACCCATGAGATGAGATCGTTCTTTCAAAAACAAACAAAATCTATTCTTTTTTCTTTTCTTTTCTTTCTTTGGATGACTACAAAGATTATTTCAATTTTTGGGGTAAAGTTCAACTTTAGACTTTGGTAAAGATTCAAAATTTTACGAAAAGTAAACTCTAATAAATCAATGCTCAAAATTAAGTCACAGCAAATCAAGGCATAAGATTTATTATTCAATAAAGTATAAAAATCACTAATTTTAACAACAAAATTCAGCCTAATATATCTTCTTTGTCTTGTCAAAACTCACTCATTTTAACTCTATACATGTATATATAATCAACCCTAATATCTTCTTTGTCTAAAACTCAAAGTTCATATCAAATTTTTATTTCCTAAACTATTGTCACTATGTAAAAATATTTTTTTGGAAAAAGTTCTAGAGAAGGGGTTTTCTGTTTTTTTTTTTCAATAAAAGAATAAGAAAAAAACCGCTTCAAAATACTGATGGATCTAAAGCAGAAAATCCTCCCACCAAACATTATAACGATATTCCCTCATTGTCCATTTAACTAAGTGGTCTAGTACCTGGTTTTGAAAATGCCTTGTATGTTTGAACTGGCACATAATTCTATTTTTATTAACCTCTAAAATTTTCACTATCAAAGATCGAACATTAGTCAAATTGATCTCTTGACCTATCAATAAACGCATCGATGATAAACTACTATATTCTACCATGATGAAGTCCAGAGCTTCAGAGGGAAGAGCCTTCAAAAGTCTAACAAAAGTAATTTTTCAATTTAAACATAGTTGAATAAAAAAAAAAAAAAAAAAAAAAAACTTTACCATTCCAAAAGCTAGCCCATAGCTTGACCTTTCACCCATAATGGTCGAACTCAAAGTTATTAAATAAATTACTAAAATTACAGCTTGGACCAACTTAAATATAAATTTGATAAAACTAAAAGTTTGAGATAAAAATGTATAATAATAATAAAAAAAAAAAAGAAATTAAATAACTCATGAGAAGTCTTTTAGCTTCCATTTATTTGTATCCCAATACATCAAAATAAGATAATAATAACCAACGGCTATGTTGAATAATATTATATAAACTACGAAAAAAAAGAGAGAGAGAGAGAGAGAGAGAGAATCATATCATATAAATGTATTTTTGGTGAAAGAAGCCCTATTATAAAAATGTATTTTTTAGACGTAGATTAAATTAAATTTTTTATGAAATATCAAAATTAAAATTTCAACCTAAAATTAAATATAATGTAACAGCTAATAATAAAAGGCCAATCTTCTCTACATTGATTAGAAAATAAATGTTAGTACATTTTGTTTTAAATTTTATATTAAATTTATTTCATTTAATAAAATTCTGATAAAATTATGGGGTAAAAGGAGAAATAACATCACGAAATTATTTCAGGGTTTCTACTCCAACTAAAACAAATTATCATCATACGAAGAAATAATTTTTGACAGATTAAGATAAATGTAATGGGAAAATTATCCACCGCAAGGAAGATGTAATTTCATGATGCCAAAAACCTCAGAACAGAGCCATAGTAGGTTGTACCCAAGTTTCATGCTTCCCTTTTTCTATTTCTAAAATAAATATATTATTTTAATTATTTTTAAAAAATAAAAAAATTTGAGACATGCCAATTTTTAATAGGGTGTAGCTGGGGTTGCACGAGAGATTGGTGCAATCAGGTTGCACCTAAGTTTTTTTCTTCGAAAAATCTCCAAATACGCGCCAAAATAAGATCTCACGATGATTTTCTTATGTGTCAGCATTGGTGCCAGAAAACACCCCTTAGGAGAGCTTCTCCTGATGCCAAAAACAATATCGTCAGAATAAAGATAATTTGTCGACGTCCTATAGTGTACAATCGGGAGAAGAACTATCCAACTTTGGATTTGTGTTGTTGGTTGTTATTGATTATCCTGACTTTTTTTTTTTTGTTTTTTAATCAGGATAAATCGTGGAAATCGTGTAATGAACATGAGACCCAGGCATCGAGAGAGAGTCAGTTTGCGATGATTATAATAACCATCTATAGTTGTAAGCCGCTTATATCTTGCGATTATATAGGTTAAATCACAAGAAGATTTTTTAGTTGTCATTTTATTTGACGATTGTCTTTTATAACCTAATATTTTGACACAAATTTAATAATCAAAACAACCAGAATTTTCTGCATAACATTCAAAGCAACCAAATTTGTTCTTTGCATGAGAGTAGATAATATTTACATACAGAGTAGCTATGGATATATAAATAAAATTACAAAAATGTTTCATGAAATTGTCGTATATATCACCGTTGACATAATCTTAAGCTTGTAACTCAAAAATTAAAGCACGTTTAAAGCATCAAAATTAACTAAAATTTTATTAAATTGAGCAATTAGCACTATTATTATTCAAGTTATCGATGATTTCTTAAAATTATCCAAAAACTCAATTAAGTGATAAATATGAAACCTTAACCCAACATTCAAAACTAATCTACATCATCAACTTTAACCCATCTCATAAAAAACTTGAACATAAGTTGAAGTTATTCAAACTTCATCAACAAACTAATCTTAAATACTATATTTTAACTTATTTAAACTTTATAAACTAAAATTGAAACTCATCCCCCATTCTAACTTCCATGTACAAATTAAACTGAACTAATTAAACTTATTCGTTCCATATACAAAAGCAATTCTATCTTTTACAAACCAAGACAAATTACAAGATTCTCGCACCCACTCTACCCCTTAACAAAAACAAATCTTAATTCAAACTTAATTAACACCAATGAATATAGCAATTTCCTACAACTTCATGAATTCTAAAAACATCAACAAAACAATCACTCCACACCCACCTCTACACAAACTAATCTTAAAACACAATATTTATTTAACTTATATTCAAACTTCATAAACGTTATACTAACAAATGTTGAACAAAACAATCATTTCATAAGCATAACAATTACTTAAACTTAACAAAATACTAAAACCTATACCCACCCCCCACTCTAGCTTCCATGAATAGAACATATTATACCAAAACTTAACTGATTCAAACAATTACAAATCAAACCAAATTACAAGGTTGCCATATATTTCATAAAACAATATAGACAAGTGCTATATAATTGCAAGATAGTCATGTCTATCATTGATGTATATCTGTAACTTATATATACATATAAGGGTGGCATCTATTAGTAATTTATCATATTTTTTTAATTTTTTTTTATTATAATATTAAGTTATCACTTATTTGCTATTTTCAATATTTTAAAATATACTGATGATAGATCAAATGAACATGCAAAGCAACTGCTAGAAGATAGAGAAAAGGATCCAATATCATAGATATATCATTTTTAATCCTATTGTGATCTGATATATTGTGGATAGAATTAATAGATTTAAGCACTAACTTTTTTTTTTTTTTGAACAAGGGACATAAGGAAAAATGGAACAATAAGTGTAACAAGGTATATCAATTAGGTTGATATAACCATAGCACCTTCATCATGCCCCATATCTAAAGTCGACGCATTCTAAAAGAGATAAGTACATGAGTTTGATGGGATTGGATCCCGCAAAAGAAGCATACGGATGCTTTTGTTTTGATTTTGGGAAGATAAAATTACATAAAGTTAAAAATTAAAATACACATGCTGTGATTACAGTAAAGTATACAATTGGCTTGAAGAACATGTTACCTTTGAGGAATTGTTCTTCAATCTTCTTTAAAAATCCTTCTTCTTTCTCAACAAATAGATCTCATAAACAGTGACACCTCTGAAAGGACTTTCCTACTATTCTCTGGCAAGAATCGGCTTGTAGGAGCTTCTTTTGAAATAGAGAGGGAATTTATTTTTCCAGTGAACTTCTTCTATGTAATTTGAGAATGTGAGAGAACTTGACAGATAGAGAAGGGGAAATTTTCATTTTTCACATAAAAATTGCTACAGTCCCCTATATTGCAAACATTCTGTAAATTAAAGAAGAGAGAGGGAGTAACTCCCCACTCTCCATAACATCCCCACTCCCCTACATTAGTTAATTTATTTAGCTTAATATATAATTGAATAAAATATAATTAAATTAAATTAATTATTTATTTTAATTAAATATATATATACATATTATATATATTTTAGAATAGGTAATATTATTATACAACAACAACGAGAACCCACAACCCGGTATCAAGGCATCCAAACAGCAAGCACAAGTCAACTCAGGGCTCGACAGAAACAAAGCGAAACCAAACGCAAACAACATAGTCCACAAGGGAATAGAACATAGAACAGAGAACAAAAAAAGAAAGCCCCACAACTGGAGCCAACAACAAACACAAACAGAATAAATACATCAACCCACTAGGAAAAACTAGATAAGACCAGGAAGGTCAACCTACCAGGAAATAGCACGAGCACGAACAGTAGAGACAATAAGATGAAAGAGAGCAGAGACCGTCCTTGGTCGACCCCCATAGAGCTGACGATTACGCTCCTGCCAGATGTAATAGATGGAAGCACACAAGAAGACACGAAACAACTTACTACGTACCCCTATACCTGACCCCACTCGACACACCCAACTTAACTCTACATCCCATCCTACCACCCGACGAGTTGAACCCAACTGATGCACCACCTCTGCCCACACCTCTCTCCCAAACCCACGCTCAAAAAATAGATGATCCCACAACTCTAGACCTCCCCCACACAAAAGAAACCTCCCCTCCGATGACACACCCGACCTCCTCAACCAATCCCGTGTGCCCAACATATCCTCATAGCTAACCACGCATAGAAGGAATGATGTGGAACACCACCTCCAGACCACAAAAGACCTGCCCAAGACACCCTAGAACGACGAGGTCGCAAACTTTCCTACGCATTAGTAATTAAAAACCAACCACTCGCACTCGGCATCTAAACCCAATAATCCTCCCCTCTCACCCTAGGCCCCACTACATGTATAAGACCCTAGATCTCAAACAACTCTTATGATACTGTAGACCACCTCCAACCTCCCTTACCATCTATAAACTCCGACAACCATGCCTCCAAACTACTCTTTGCATCTCCGACATCCTAGACCCATATGTATTCAAAATCGTACCCCCCGGAAATCAAGGATCCTACCATACAAAGCATGACCTTCCATCGCCCACCATCAAATGGACCAGATGTTTGAATCTATCTCTATACCGTAAGATAGCCCTCAAGCACCAAAACTTCCCAACCTCACACCGAACCGCCCTTAAAAACCTCTATGCATAATATATGCCTCCATCCACGCCACCCATAATGATCCTGACTTAACTAAAAGAAGCCAGAGCAGCTTCTTAATAGCAGCCTGGTTCCATGAAACCACATGTTTCACAATCAACCTGGCCTCACTCTTCGACAAGCAAACCTCATCCCAAGCCACCTGCGCACCACCCCGACTCCCCACATTGCCCTTTCATAAATAGCTCCGCAACAGACGCTCAACCTCATGAGTTACACACCCAGGTAACACTAAGATACTACACCAAAACACTTGAAAGGACTGCAAGACAGACCTAACAAGCTGCAACCTCCTCGCAAAAGAAAGGGAACGAGCCGCCGAACCCTAATACGAGCTGTAAACCTTTGAATAAATGGTGCACAATCCATAGCCCTCAACCTACCAGCCAATAAAGGTAACCCAAGATACCTAACAGGCTGAACCCCATAAAAGCGGCAAGATCCCCAGCAACACTAGAATCCACTCCTGATACAAACATAACAGGAAACGAATTAAATATATATTTTATTAAACCTATGTTTCAATCATACTCAAGTGCACATTTCTCTCATAACCTATAGTTTTTATATGGATCTAATTCATATTAATTAGTATTTGCATCACATTCAAATATATTTAAACTCTCATATTATATAGTTTAATTTTGAATCTCATTCAAAATAAACAATATATTATATTAATTGTATCATATACAATAAATTCCCTTAATCATTTTAATCATTTCAATTTCTTTCAAAACTCTTGATCCTTGTTTACTCGTTGTGAGCTAGTAGGTGGACCTCATGGACCTATAGACTATAAGCTCCAATGATACGAGATTAATTTATTAAACTCTTTAATTAAATTAATCAATATTTATTAACTATGGGTTGCTCCATTAAAGACCCATAGTTGCACTTCTATGCAACATAGAATATATTGCGTCCATGGATATAATCATTATAAGTAAGTTGATCTTTCACAAGTTGTTCGTAATTACAGCTAGGTCAAATTATTGTTTTATCCTTATAACTACCTCTATTCTTTAAGTACCATTGATCATCTAATTAATAATTTGTTTATAGTCCAACCATAAACTAAGTTTCTCTCGGGCCAGTGAGAGGATGAGACTAGTGTTCAAGACCCAGTCACCACTTAAGGGAACTACTGATCTACTTTCCTTAAGGTAGGAAGAAGTAAACTCCATCTTGTGTAGCTATGTTCCTACCTTCATACTTGGTCAAGGCCCTAAGATGGCAGACTTATTGAGTTGGCGACTTGGGTCACTCTCACCTATACAAATCAAAAGACAAGCTCTCATAGGCAGAGTCCATAACTCACTCAGGATTGAGATCGAGTTACATATGATCATCCTCTAAAATATTAATCCCTTCAGTCAACGGTATTATAAAGATATATTAATTATTTCGCAGTCAAATCTTATACAAACTCTTTGTTTGAATACCTTCACTCGCATGTCTTCACATGAACGGCGATTTGGATTACATCGTTTGTAACGATTACAAAATGGATCGTATCGATAGTATTACCAAGATAAGACACTCAACTTTATCCATATACTATAGACGTATCCTTTAGGTTATTACTTGAACTTGATTCATCTGTATGTCAACTACATACTGTTCAAGTCTCATGAAATATACTTGAATTTTTACTATAATGAATAATTCATTATTACATAGTTAATAATTAATTAAATACTATATTAAATAATTAATTAATTACGAAGTTTTAGGGCACAAATCCCAATAGCAGTTAATCAAGAAGTTAGAGAAGAGCTTGGAAAGAAAATAATACAATAAGAAAGAGGCTAGAGAAAATCATTCAATTTTAAGACAATAGATGATGCTTCATAATTACAAAAGAGACTAAATTTATTACACTAGAGGAAAGCCATCGCGACAATCTCCTCCCATAATTTCATGAAAGATTTTTTTGAATTGTGAACACTCTGCTGTGGTGCTTCATCCACAGACACCGGAAGGAAATTAAGCCGGTTAACTATCACAACTTTGAAATGATAGTTAAATGTCGCTAATATACCATTTTTTTTCGGAAAATTACTTCAAATGGTAAAACTGCTGAAAATATTTACAAAATATAACAAAATTTTAGAACTATGAATGATAGACGTTGATAGATACTGATAGAAGTCTATCAATGTCTATCATTGATAGTTTTAAAATTTTGTTATGTTGTATAAATATTTTGATTCGTTTTCTATATTTAAAACCAACCTTTTTTTCTCATAAGGTATATAAGTAATAGATCTAATAATAAATAGGCGTACAAAGAGCACTCGGTGAAAACTAGTTATGAACGATATATCTAATAATGGTAAATATGCAAATGATTATTGATAAATAACGAATATAAATATTCTTAATATACATTTTTCGTATTTATAAATCTAATAACAAATGTTAAATGAGTATGCAAACATTTACTAATAGAAAACAAAAGTTGTTAAATACCACAAATTTTTTCTCTAATTTATTGATATGGTAAATCAATGATATGCCTCATATCACATGGATATCAAACAATCATTAGAAAACAATCATGAATTAGTTCTATTATATAATGTACTAGATTTCTTTTTTTAAAAATAAGTACAATAGGATGGAGATATTTGAACCACACACTTTTTGATCCCTCACACAAGCTGTGTATGCTAGTTGAATTATGTTTGCCTTGACATATCAATGATGAACTTAATAATAATAATAATAAAAAAATTAAATATCATTGATATGATATTTTGATAATGTATACCACTATAAGAAATATTGCAAAAAATATTCAGCGACATAGTTCATTGGTTATTGATTCTTGAATGTGAAATAGCTTCTATACATTGGATTTAAGAATTTTTTGCTAACTTTCTTTTATTAACAAATGTTAGGAATAATAGCATTTATGGATGCTTAATTTCTTAGAGCAACCACAACTAAAAAGTGCAAATGTGTGAATTTAGGTTCTTGGGATTAATCTTGTTCACAATTATGCATTATTAGTAATTCAAGAAAAATTGGACTAGTAACCTAGGCTTTCCGAACTACTAATCCAATCTTAGTCAAGAATTGCTCTTTCTTAATGAAAACGAACAATTAATTAGGTTTCTATCGATTCTTATTAATTGAGTCATTTAGGTTAGATTACTTGTTTAATCAAGAAATTAGGGCTATACATTCCTATGCTTTTAGGGTGTATAAACTAAGTGAAAAACTAGCAAGAATTTTCATTTTGTGAAATGCCTGTGATTACCAAGAAAAATTAAGAGGAAACCTAACAAAATTGGATCAATAAATAAAAGGCGACTTTATATCTTTTCATTTACACATTTACATTCCCATCTTTACATTTTTTGCACACGTTCATCAATTTCTTTACAACTCCCTCCCTTCTCCCATCACAATAGAGTTCATTAATTGTTTTAGGGCTAGTCGATGGTTTTCTATGGATTCAAACAATACTTACCGCTTATGCTACTTTTTAGTGTAAGTTGTAGGAATAAAAAAAATTACAAATAATATTTGTTTAGGCTAGGGTTTAAAAGAACGACGTTAAATCCTTCCTAACAAAATGGCACCATTGTTGGAGAACCAAAGCAACTAGCCTTAGAAAATTTTTGAATTCTATAAAAAAAAAAAGAAAGAAAGAAAAACCCTAGAAATATTTTTCTTTATATTTGAATCCACTTGTATTTATTATGCGGATATGAACATCTATTATGCGCTTTTTGGGAAGCAAGCGGCTCAACGAAAACAAGAACAAGAGGTAAGAGAAATTAATGGAACAAGAGGTAAGAGAAATTAATGAACTTAGAAATAAAATATCTAAACTAACCTCTCTTGTGCAAGTTTTGGAAATTAAGCAATTGTAGGAACTAGAGACATGTAAAGTTTGTTCACTTCAAGGACATTCATCTGAAGCATTTCCCCAGCTTTCGCATGGTCTTGTGCGTGATACCTATTTCCCCTAGGAGATGCCTTGCCCGAGCTTAATGTCGATGCATTATCATTCTGTCAGTTCAGGTAAATCACTAGAAGAGTTGGTTATGGATGTTTCTAACAACTCTAACGAGTTTTCTTAGGAAATCCATAGGCAACGGGAATCCGCGCTGCAACCAGCCTCTGGTTATACCGAACTAAGCAGTGAGTTAACCAATATCGACTACTATGTTGAGCAATTGGTTCCTCAGACTTTTGGTCAAGGTAAGACATTAGGATCTCTAATGTGTGAACTTACTAACAATTCTTCTCAGTGTGAGCAGGAGTGAATTGAGTCTCACCTGGAGACTCAAGCCCCCATGCTAGTTGAGATGGATCTTGTTTCTTAGCTTGCAGATTTCATGCCTCCACTGGAGAGACATTCAGAGCTTCCCATCGTTTGTGGCATCGCGGCCATCCTTATTAAGGAATTCTCTTGGATGAGTGATGATGACCATGTTTATCCCTAACCATACTAAAAGCAAGTTTGTGAGGTTGAGTCTGAGTCCGAACATCATCTTGAGGAGCCTTAGGCGATAGAGTTAGAGATTACCAAGCCTCGTCATATTCTTCCCTCTGGTAATTTCTTTATCTTTGGATATTGTTCATATTTCCCTCAAGAGTCAGAGTCAATTACAACGTCTTTTATTTCTTTAGGCTCGATCGAGCCATTTGAGTCTTTTGATTCTTTCTTTTCTCTTTCTTGCAGATATTAAAAAAAATACCAAATTCGACCTGCTTGGTACCTTTCAAATGCAGGAGTGCTTGTTGGGCTTTAAATGCTTCATCGACTCAAGAAAGAAAGGCCTGAACAAACACGAGAATTTTTAAGTGCCTTGACAGGCGAATACGGTGGAGCAAAAGACCTTAAAAATTGTGCTACGTGGAGGCAACCGAGATTTTAAATTTACTTGCTTTCTATTTAATTGTTTTCTTTTGTTTTTAAAATTTAACTTAATTTTTAGTAATAAATAATTGAGAGAATTTTGAATCACTTTCTTTGCAGATGAACTTGAAAATAAAAGAAGGGAAGTATTTCGTGCTCAACTCAACCATCCATCTAAAAATCAGGGGAGTTTTTATGTTCCCCTCTTTCTTTTTTGTCCATGTATTTTCCTTTATTTTACAACAGTGAAGTCAATGTTTGCTTTTGAAGTTGACGGTGGGTGCAATGTATGTATGCTTTGAGTTTAGGCTTTATATCTCGATCTTGCAATGATGCTGAAATTTTTTTAATCATAATGATACATGCTTTGTGATTTTGATATTTTGATATCATTTTGACTTCACTACTACGTAAAGATTTGGAAAGAAAATGAAAGAAATAAAAACAAACTTAGAAGTTCCATATTTATGCTTAACCATCTAACATATTCACTACTACGTAAGTTCAAAAAGTATTTAAAGTTTTGAAATTAATTAAGAGTGATCTTGTGTTTGATTGTGCAAGTGATCATGTAGAAATTTTAAAGGATTTTAGTGTTTAGTAAAACTAATTATAAAATAATTTAAAGCAAATCACATTTTAATTAGTTTTTGAGATTAACTTAAAACTCGTACCCCTTCTAACTCACTATTAAAATTTCTATTTTATTCTTCTTCTATAATACTTTTTAATATTTACGTTTGGAATTTACCAAACAACTATGTCTCATTTAATGGTTATTTTATTTTTTATTTTTGAATTTTAAAAGTTGAGTTCTTTTTTTTTTTTTTTTTTTTTTTTCTAATTTCTTATCAGGATGGACATCTTACTTTAGTATACGAGTTGTATTCTTAACCAAATTCAAAAAAACAAAAATAAGTTTTTAAAACTATTTGATAGTTTTTAAGATTTGACTAAGTTTTTAAAAACATTGGTAAAAGATATAAAAAAATAAGAAAAAATTTAGAGGTGGAAAGAGTGTCTATAAGTTAATTTATACAAACTAAAAAAAAAAAAAAAATCAAATAGATACCAAACTAGACCTTATTTACTCTAGCTAATTTTATTTGAAAGTATAGCAAAGAGGGCCTAAGATAGTACTTAATTTAATTCACAATGGATGAAATTTAGATTTTCAAGGAAATGATTTTGAGTTCTTACACAAATTTCATTGCAATTCACTTTTTTCTTTTTTTTGAATTGTATTAAACGTTAGGGTGGGATTCAAACCTCTTATCTTTGACATTAATTCTAATAATTAATCCATATGTAGGTAACAAATTAAATAGCAATTATATTTGAGTTATTTAATTGATGTAGTGTGTGATATTGATTATGGATTCATAACTTCACATATAGAAGTGTGATCTGTTGAATAAAAGTTGATCCATGTTGATTCTGGGAGATTGTGGTCGAAATCCTACCGTCAATATATAAATACAAGATTATGATCTCAATTTTCCTATTCCACATCTTAGTGAGCGTCTACATATCCAATATTTCTAACAAAGTTGCATGGTTTAGAAAGATAAAAAACCATGTCTTCTTGCTAATTCAGGTTTTTTGATAACTCTAACATGCTTAACGATTTTGGTTTTCTATCATGCTCTTTATTATTGGGTATGGACCAAAATTTCACATTGGTTAAATAATGGGATGATCATGAGTATATAAATGAGGATAACTATCTCAATTGATATAAGGTCTCTTGAGGTGATTCTAAAAGCAAAGTCATGAAGATTTATGCCCAAAGTGGACAATATCATACCATTGTGGAGATAGTTGGAGAGTTGTCGTCCTTATCACTTATGTTAATTTGTTTTGTACGGTCATCCTATAATAATTAATCATGAGTTTGAGTTTTTATTAATTTTTCAATATGATAAAAAAAAATTATAATATCTTAATTAGTTGAGTTATATATATACTGGACATTGTTCAACACTTTCATATTCAAATTATGGAATTTCATAGTTAATGAAATGGAAATATTGTGTGATATTGATTATAAGCCCATAACTTCATATTTACCCATAGAAGCGTGGCCTATTGAGCAGGAACCAGCTCATATTGATCATGGGATAATGGAATTCCACTCTCTAGCATCCTATTCCTCATTTTTATAAGTTAATTCGAATTAGGAAACCTAGAGTGTCAATATACAAACACTCTCTAGCATCCTCATTTTTATAGTGTCTACCCATTTCGGACGGAGTTGCATAGTTAGAGAATGCTACAAAAATGTCTTCGTGGAATTGCTAAATTGATTGTTTTGTATAGTTATCCTAAAATAATTAATCATAAGTTTGAGTATTATTCATTTTTCAATATGATGAAGAATATTAATGAACTAGTTGAACTCTATATACCTAAGATTTGTCAACATTTTCATACTTTTGGGTCATGTAATTTCATAGAGTTGATGTAATTTCTCACTGCCTATAACTTTTAGGGGTTGTTTGGAGACCCAACATGAGATGGTATATCCTCACATCTTATATCATCTCAGTGTTTAGAGACTCATTATCCTATCTCACCGATTTTAATTGTTTGTGGACCCATTTTCAGAATGTGTTTCGTATCTCACCGTCATTTTCTTTCCGTGTATCGTATATCATCTAGTGCTTGAACATACTCGATCGTTCATATTCGATCAGAACTCTCCAGATATCAGAATTCTCTATATCCTATATTATCTTAACGCCCCAAACATCCACTTAGAAGCACCAAAACTCAAGAATTAGCAAGTAGACTGATTTAATAAAGAAAAAATTGTTCAAAAGAGAGGTCCTTGCTATGTCCTAGGTTCCCAAAAAGAGGGTAAATAGTGTTAAAAATTGGAGGATATGATTTCATAGCTTTCAAATCACCGAAACATACAGAGGACACAAACAATATAGACCGAAAGTGTGAAGAATTTTCATAGTAGAGCAAAAAGTGAGATGGGCTCCATCGACACAATAGAAAGTTAAGGGGTCTTCGTCCTAAAATTGAAGGGTTTACTTACCCTCTGGGCCAGGTGAAACAGTAGTGTGGGTCATTCCTTTTGATTAGACATAGCCCCAAACTTATAGAAAAATGTAAAAACATTTTGATGTATCATTCCAACCATCCCATCAATGTCCTTCAGATAAATCTGCACCAAAAGGGTTTGAGAAGAGGGTACAAGGTTTCTCCAACATCCTTGCTGTCTTCCCAATTTGTCAAATAGGGCTTTCTATGCATTTTTATTCTCAATCCCCCTTCATCCCATACTCTGAGCTTTCTACGCTCCTGATGTCTAAGTTAGTATAAAAAGATATTTAGTACAATACAAAATAAAAAGAAAATTGCTTATTCCTTGAAGTTGATGGTACATGATTATTTATAAAGTCCATTCTAAACTCTCGTTTGGGATATGTACGATATCGTGTGTTAGAGTAGGTATGATCCTCGAAATTGCAGGGTGTCAATGGCAAATTTAGCTTGACTGTTTTCGTTTTAGTGAAATCAGAAGGGCTTAGCTAGTCAACTCGAGGTTCGATGGTTCCTTTTTTGGGATGCGTGGACCCTCATGTGGACTGCAGTGTACCTTTGAACTTGCATTCACCGGTAAGCTTGAGCCTTATCTAAGACAACCCTCAACAAAATTAATAATTTTATAAACTCATGTACTATTTTGTAAACTTAGATAATAATAAAAATTCATATAGAACATATTATACAGTTCAACATAAAATTTTCAAACGATTTAGTTACATTTCAATATATGATTAATTGATCAAATTTGCTTGGTTGGTCCAAGTTAGTTTATTTGGTTTGATTTAGTTTTATGCACTTGACAATATTATAATTGATTTTTCTTTTTATGAAAAATAATATTTACTCCCTGAACTTACTAAAATGTAATCATTTTTAACTTTTATTTTCACCAAATTAAACTTTAAATTTAAATCGATGTTGTAATTATTCTAATCAATTTATGTTAATTTATCAATTAATTTTTTTAAAAAAAACAATGTAAGAATCTCCATAAGCTCAATAATTCAATAAATTTATGTTTTGCACACAAATTATGTTAGATTAACGTACAAATTAACCACATAACTCACAAATTTCAACAAAATTATAGCAAATGTTATTATGGAATTCTATTAATTTTGTAACATACGTTACTTTTTCAATGATCATTAGCTTAACTAAATTGCAAAAAGGGATCAACAGTCTTCATAATTTCAAATTTGGTAATGCACATGTTTTCTTTCTTTTTTCCCTCCGACTACTTGTCCGCAAAATTATGATGTAAATTTCAGTGTGTTTCGAATTCTATAGGAGTCTCTCTTTTTAGGTATTAAACTTAATCAACATATTAGCAAATACTCAACTACTAACGTACATCCTTATAAAATTATTTAAGCCTTAGTCTTCCATTTATGATGGTTCCATTATTCTCTTTCTTCTTGCTATAGTTTAGATACCTTGATAAGAGGAAATTGCTCTCTTTTTTTTTTTTGTTTTGTTTTGAGAAATAATAAATAAAGGTTAAATAGTTAACATGTAAATAAAAAAAAAAATTTAAAAAGGCCAACAAGCATAGCTCAATTGACATAATACTTGTATTATCGACCTCGAGGTCTGAGGTTCAATACCTTCAAGGGAAAAATGAAGAATGGGAGTACCGGACTTCTAAAGAAGATGAGAAAGAAAAAAGAGAAATAGTGTATAAATATTTTACACTTTTTAATAACCAAGTTAAAATATTTATTATTTATATTATATTTATATTAGTGAGTATTTATTTATATGTCATAGGTTCTTTAGGAAATGTTGATGCATCAATATAAAAGATGTATATTAGTAGTATATGTGTATCTATTACTTAAACAAACATATGTTAGTCACTTATTCTATCACAAATGAAATAAAAAGAGAATTACATAAATTTTTTTAAAGACTGTTATATTTTGTAAATATTTGGACTTATTTTATCATATGTGTAAATGACCCTTTAAAAATACACCAGGATAGAATAAAACATTTTAAAATACTAGCTAAAGATATATGTGACAAAGGTGGTTTAAAATTGTTTCACACATTAATTTTGTGGTGAATTTAAAATTTTAAAGAAATTTATTTTTCATTGAGTTAAAGTAGAAAATAGACATGAAATCAAAATTAAACTTAGGAAAGAAATAGTGACAAAAACTATATATATATATTTTTTTAGGTTAATCCAATAAAAATGAAATGTATTGGATATGATAGAAATTAAAGGATTAATTTCAAATTATGACCTAGATAATTGGTTTTTGTTCATATACTATTAATATGGGCATGTTTTCTTTTAATCATATTTTAAGAGGTTAGAATAATAATGTAATTTTTAAAAGCTCAAAATATTTTTAAAATGAGATACTATTGATTTCAATCTATATATTAATTAGCAAGAAAATGTTTTGAACTCTTTTGAAAGTTTGAGAGTATTATCGAAACTTTGAAAGTTGACAAAGGTATTTTTGAAACAAAATATTAACCGTTTCAATCCAAAACTAAATACTAAAGATATATTTTAGTTTTTTTTCTTTTGAAAATTTAAGAGTATTAATGAAACTTTTTATTTTTGAAACAAAGTTTGGTAAAAAAAAAAAAACCAACAGGTATTTAATTAATTAATTAATTTTTTTTTGAAAGAAAAAGTAGAGGAGTATTTTTGTAAATTTAGAATAAACTTTTAGAGACATGTTTTTCATCATATGAAAAATCTAGAAAGTGTTTTAATTAGATAAAACTACTTTTCACTGTTGCACAATAGTCATATGGAATCCACCCTGAATGTTTGCCACTCATATAGCTACTAAATTCTAACATTATTGCTTCTGTGTCCTTCCAATTACTTGGTATAAAGTAGAAAAGCTAAAAGAACAGTGAGTTTTAAAAGCTTCTTATTTTTGTTAAATGAAACAGTGGATGAAGGACTAGAAGCACCAATTTCTTATGCATGGGGTTATTTTTGGAACTTTACACAAAGTTGGGGTTTATAATGACAGAAACTACTGTTACAAAAGAGCTTGGATGAAATTTGCCCTAAAGCTGAAACCAAAACCATTCTCTCTAAGATAAAAGTAAATAAAAACCACAGTGCTTCTGAAAAGGTGTTTCAGCACATTGTTGTTGCCATTTTAATTTTAGAATCTTTAGCAGTTTTTTTTTTTTAAAAAAAAATTAGGATGGTTTTAATTTCATTAATCCACAAATTAACTTTACATTATTTTAATCATGTCTCTTAGTATTGTATTTATCTTCTTTGTTGTAAATGTCATTTATGAAGATTTAATTGACTTGATATATGTCCATTAATTGGACAAAACCAACTCAATGTTGGGTTAATCTCTTGTAGCATACAACAAAAACTAAAATAAAAACCCAAATAAAAAGACCAATGAATGAAGAATAGTCACAAGGATGATTCACTCTGTCACAGCCTAAAATCCATTTTTCGAAGAAGATGGAAATCTTTTTGTGAGATTAGAGATTTTTTTTTTTTTTTTCTTTTTTAAAGAATTTCTTACGCTTTAAAAGACACGTAAAGAAAACTTCCCAACAATTACAAAAACGGCTTACAATTTTCTTTATTTATATAATATAACAAATAAGTCATGTGATCGAATTTCATTTGCATTTATTTCCATTTGCATCGAATTTTATTCAAGAAAATAAGTCGTGTGATGGTCCTACATTTTTTTTGAGAGCTTGTCACTTTACAACGGTTACGCATATGTAAAGCAACATAAAATTTTAGTAGAGTTAGTATGAAATGCCCTCAATTTATTTGGTCATATTGATCATAACTCACGTTCTCATTGATGAATACATTTCCATGTATTCACAATTATATTACAAAAATATAATTGGTTGACCAATGAATACATTATAATGCGACACTCCAAATGATCTTCCCTTTTCTAAAATATTTCCATTTCAAAACAACTGCTTACTAGGTTGGTCCTTTTAGATCAAATCATTCATGACCATGGGTAATCTCTTTAAGATAGCTAACATTGAGATGAAACTATTTAAAAAGAAAAACAAGTAGTCAAGGTCCTAAAGGTATTTATAGAGATGTCTTAATCTCAGAGTCTCACACAACAAAGAAATAGAGATCAATTAACTTTTACTATCCTCTTATGACACCCACTGCTCAACTCATTCCTGAAACCTGTCTGTAAGGTATCCATTGTACCTGATATATAGTTAATATACATATTGTTAGGTTGTATGTCCTAAAACTCGCAGTTTGTAATGTTAAACATATTCTATTATCAATAAAGATGTTAATGATGTTTATTCAATAAAATTGTTATTGAATATATGAATTGCACTTGTAAAGTCTAAATCCAATAAACTAAAAATCCATGGCTATTATTTGAATACATGAACTTTATGTGGAGACATAAGAGTGGATCAAGTTCAATAAATAGCCAAAATGATCTATAGTTTACGAAAAAGGCTGGGTACCTTATTCTGGTAATACTATTGGATACGACCCACTCTATAGTGTCACATTTTGTTGTAAAGTGCTACAAACGAAGTGATTCTGATTCGTTCATGTATTGACATGAGAAGTGGGGGCATCCTATGCAATGAGTTTACATAAGATCAGACCAAGAATTAAGTCACTCTTACTTAATAACACTGTTTACTATTTAAGACTAACTATTTCAAATTGATGACGTAGAAAACTTGACCTTAATCCTGAGCTAATTATGAACTGCTGTTTATTCGAAATTGTCCTTAGATTTGCATGGGTGAGGGTTGACTCAATAGCGTCGGCTCAATAAGCCTCCCATTCAGGGGTAAGATAGCTGAGGACATAAGGTGCAAGACGGAATTCACTCCTACCCGCTTTTAGGGATAGTAGAGAGGTTGTTCCCTAAAGTGCTGACTCTGGGTCTTGAATAAGGGGTCCCACCCTCTCATTGGCCCGATAGGGACTCGGTTTAGTGATTGGATCACAACCCAATTGTTCATTAGAGAATCAGCGGGACTTACGAAGCAAGATGTAATCTCGGGGGTAAAACAACTTTTGACTAGCCGTTATTACGAATAACATGTGAAGGGTTAACTTACTAATCATGGTTATATCGAGTGGACATAATATATCTACAGTGAGAGAAGTGCAACTACTAGGCTTTAGTAGAGTGACCCGATAATTAACGAATGGTGGTTAATTAGGTTAAAGAGTTTAGCCGGTCAATCGCAGATCATTGGAGCCCATGAGTTGTAGGTCCATGAGGTCCCCCTACAAGCTCATATCGGACTAAACCTTAGAACAGTTGACGAACGAATTTGAAGTGTCAAATTTAGTTTTTGGAGAAAAACGGCAAATATATATGATATATTAACCTAATGTTTAATTGTGAATTAAACATAAAGAAAGAGAAAGTATGAGATATTTAAATAAGATTTAAATATCAAGATTATGAATAGGGATTCATATTCATTAGAATTATTGTTGGATTTAATATTAAATTAAATTAATTAAATTGTTTAATTAATTATTTAATATTAATTTACTTTTAAAAGTAATTATTAGAATTAATTTTGAAATTAAATGAAATTGGTCAAAATTGCATTAAAAGACAAATTGTTGACTAGGTAAAAAATGCAATGAAAGTTAAATTTTGTACTTTTGACTTTGGGGTCAAAAAGTCAAATTTGTTGACTTTGGACTTTGAGAGTCAAACTTTGACCTTTGACCAAGTTAGAGGAAAGATACAACATTTGTGAGTGGAAAATGCCAACTTTATCATGGCTAAGTGTTGTCTTCATTTGAAGACATTTTTTCCATTAAATCCACTTTGAGTTTGTAGATTTTTTAGTATCAAATTCTCATTAAACTCAAAGTTGCGTGTTTTGCATATAATGGTCTTTAAAAGGAAGAATTTCTTGAATCTTAAAAACTCTTAATCTCATTACAATTTTCACTCAAAGACTTAACTTTTTCCTTTCCAAATTAGTCACTCATCGGATTTCACCATCCCGTTCTAAGGCTGGAGAATAGTCGAAAGACTCTCGTGGTGGTCTACGAACCGTTCATGAGAAGATTGGAGCTAATTTGGAGAATATTCAAAGTCTACAAAAGTTGTATTTCTACTTCCCTTTAATTTGTTTTCAATTGCATGCTTATCCTTTGTGATTAACCTAATTATAGTACTTTAGATCCGTTTTCTTCCGTTGCGCATGTGTTCGTTCCATCACATACACTCATCTAGATTCTCCAACATACAACTATAGCTAAACACAAATACACACACCATATATATACAAGCCATAGCAATTTATATAAGTCTACACAATAGTGGTTTCATCTAGGGTTCTACCCTCCCCTAATTGTACATTATGGTCTATTATTTATACAAAATATGGTGGGCCATCTAAGCTTCTTCCGTTTCTCATCAGACTTTGAGTTTTGTGGTAAATTAACCGATCAACTAGGCTTTGGGGAATCGATTGCTACCTGGAAAAGTGAAAACATTTGGAAAGGGTGAGCTACAATGCTTAGTGAGTGACTTTTCTTTTTTTCTTTTCTTTTTTTAAAAGCATACTTATATGAAAAACATGAAATTTAACCAAAGTTCATTGGATAAAACATGTAACTCTATGTCTCAAGGTTAGGAAATAATCTAAAAGCCATAGAAAACATGAAATCCCCGAGAGTATTTTCAAAACCCTGGAAAACTCAAGCATCGTCAACTCATTGAAAAACCAACATCATCTTGCCATAGTTTAGATAGAGCCCCCTTTTGTTTGATCTCTCAACGTTGATTTCCTTAGCTTATGTAGAGTAATCTCGATACAATCAGTGTCGATAATACTGCTCGTACGTGCACGTGGTCAAGCTCCAAAGGCTACTTATATATGCATATGCCTTGGATACCATCATCCCTTAGGTATAAGGGGACCCTGATACCTTCATCCCTTTAGTATCGAGTTACCTCAACGAAAACATTATAAAAAATAGTATAGGTTAAAACCCATAAAGCATTCCATGAAAAAAAATTCATAGAAAAGAAATCATGAGAGGGAATTCATCCCAAGGAATGATAACTAGCACATGGTTTAATCAATAAAACTCAAACATGCTTCATAAAACTTTTCTCAAGATTTACCATGCTTTAGGCTTTTAAACTTACTTTGAAAATTAGGAAAGCATACTTAAAGTTCTTGGAATCAAGCTTAATAAAAGATATGCTTAATTTACTTTAAACACTAACTTTTAAGAGAAAGGGATCATGCATCCTCATATAGGCTTACTCAAGCTTAGGCATGCATTTAGAAAATCACTTAGTAAAAGTATGTTATAAATGTGTAAATGCATTGTACTTCAAATATCCATGCATTGGAAACTTCATAAAAACATATGCCACGACTCATGGAAATCAAATCAAGATAATATTTTATGAAAACTTGTCACTCACTGTCTTGTGCTACTCCCCCAAGGATTATAGGCTTCTCATGCTTGTGTTTGCCCTGTGACATGAATAAATTCCCTTATTAACATCATCAGCTCCCCTTTGAGCTTAACCCTAGTATTTCAACTTAACATCACACTTAGAAATTCCTTACAAGCCACCAATGCCTGACCTATCCCAATGCATCACCCACACTTAGCTATTTACCTTGCAACTCGGCTGGTTGAGCGTCAACACTCGCACATGGGCGTGCATCACGCTTAGCGCACCCTCGATTGATGGTGCCTTCTACCGTGCAACCTCACACCTCCTTTGCACATACACCCCCTCGCTGACGCCTGCGCATGCTCATGCACACCCTTGTTCGACCAGCTACCTATTTGTCCCTTGGTTGCAGCTGTCTGCTTGTTCATCCATCAAAATTCCAGATTTAAATTCCAGCCATAATAACTAAAATTTCAAACATTATCTCAAAACATTTATTTATAAGAACTTGTTCCTAAGAATCTTAACTATCTTACCCTAAAAATTGAGCTTCTAATTCTTTTTGTTGAGCTTAGAATCCTCCAATTTTTCCAGCCTGCTCGAGTAATTTAGAAACTTGGAACACTTATCAAATTCTTCAAATTTTAGCTCCAAATTGTTGGAATTTCTATTGAGTTATATGTCCTAAAACTCGTAGTTTTGTAAACAGCAAACATATATGAAGTTTATTCAGATAAGTGTTGTTAATTGTTTAATAACTCTAAATCCAATAAACTATGAACCCTTGGCGATTGTCATGAATACTTTGACTTTATGTGGAGACATAAACTAGATCAAGTTCAAGTAAAATAGCCTTAACTGTCTATAGTACTTGGATTAGGTTGGGTACCTATTTATGGAGCTACTATTGAATACAACCCGCTTTATGATGGTTACAAATTCTATAAAGTGTCATAAATGATGTGATCATTTCGGTCATGTAGAGACATATGAGCGGGGGGGTGTTCTACACGATGAGATTGTGTAAGATAGACCAAGAAATAAATACTGTTACATATTAACACCATTTACTGTTAACACTCATTAATTTCACTTCTTGATGACTTAGATAACTTGATTTGAATCTTGAGCTGTCTATGAACTCCTGTTTATTCGCGATTGTCCCTTGATCTGCATAGGTGAGGGTAAGCTCAACATTGCTGCTCAATATGCCTCCTATTTCAGGGATAAGACTAAATAGATGGCTGGGAATATAGAATTTACAAGATGGAATTCACTCCTACCCATTTTAGGGATAGTAGAAAGGTTGTTCCCTTAAGGGTTGATCCTGGGTCTTGAACAAGGGGCCCCATCCTCTTGTTGGCCTGAGAGGGAATGAATTTAGTGATTATGATCCTAAATCAATTGTTCATTAGAGGGATAGTGGTACTTAAGGAGAAAAGATGTAACTCAGGGGTATTTCAGTATTTGACCTAGCTGAGATTACGAACAAACTTTGAAGGATCAACTTATTGATGATGGTTATATCAAATGGACACATGATATATCTACAGTGGGGGGAGTGCAACTATAGGCTATAGTGGACAGTTTTGTTAGTTAACGAATGTTGATTAACTAGGTTAAAGAGTTTGACCGGTTAGTCTCACATCGTTGGAGCCCATGATTTGTAGGTCCATTGGGTCTCTTTGCTAGCTCAATACGGATAAAATTGAAGAACTAGGCGAAGTAAGAATTTGAAATATTCAAATTCGGGTTTTGAGTGAATAAGATGGTATAAATCATAGTGGAGATTTCTAACTTTTGGAAATCTCCACTTTGATTTTGATTTTCAAAATGTTTTTCCAAAAATTGATTTCCAAAATCATTTTTTAAAATTGAACTTATTTAATTTCATTTATCAGTTTTATAAAAATTAATTCAATTAATTAATTTTAAATAAAACTAATTAATTAAACCTTTTAATTAATTTTGTTAATTTAATATCTAATATTAAATTAATAAATAAACAATACCATCATAATGAAATAAATATTTAAATCATATTTTAAACATTAATCATTTCTCCAATTTCATTTAATTTTGATAAAATTGAACATTTTAATTTTATCGAATACAATAAATAGAAACTTTAATTGAATTTGAACATTTCAAATTCTAAACCGTAATTTCAAATCTTATCAAGATTACTCAATTTACTAATCCAAATTACGAGCTAGTAGAGGGACCTTATGGACCTCAGATCATGAGTTCCAACAATTTATTGGTTAAACTATTTAAACTGAATTAATTACTATTCGTTAACTACCAAGACATTCCATTATTGCTCGATAGTTGCACTATCCTCACTGTAGAAATATTTCTATCCATTTTAACCATAATTAGTAAGTCGATCATTCACAGGTCGTTCGTATTTACAGCTGGGTCAAAAATTACCATTTTATCGTTGTAAATACATCTTGCTCCTTAAACTCCCACCGATCCTCCATTGAACAATTGATTAATAGTCCAACTTATAAATCATAACCCTCTCTTCCATGAGAAGGCGGGGCCCAGTTGTTCAAGACAAGGCATCAACGCTAAAGAGAACAATCCATCTGCTAACCTTAAATCGGGTAAGAGTGAATTCCATATTGCAAAGCTATGCCCCTAGCTATCTATTCAGTCTTATCCCTAAAATGGGAGGCTTATTGAGTAGTATTGTTGGACTACTCTCACCTATGTAGATCAAAGGATAATCCCGAATAAACAGGAGTTCATAGTTAACTCAGGATTAAGATCAAGTTACCCTAGGTTATTTAGTTTGAGATAGTCAATTTTAACAGTTAAACAGTTGTTATAAAGAAAAGTGACTATTTCGAGGTCCGATTTTATGTAAACTCATTGCACAGGATGCTCCCACTCACATGTCTTAACATGAAAGATTTTTGGATCACATCATTTGTATCAGTATACAAAATAGGCCACATCCACTAGTGTTACCAAGATGAGGTACCCAGTCTCATCCGTATACTTATAAACCATTTTGGCTACATACTAAAACTTGACCCATTTTTATGTCACCACATAAAGTTAAAGTATTCATGTTATAGCCATGCATTCGTTTATGGATTTTCATAGAAGGATGCAATATCAATAGTCATTTATTGAATAAAAAACTCAACAACATTTTTATTGATAAACAGAATATGTTAAAAAACTCGTGTGGATGTCTTGGGTTTCTGTTAAACCTATGTAGCGTTCATGTAAAACCCGAGTTTTAATTACCTCACTTAAGCATGTTTAAGGATAAGGAAATGAAGATGGAAACATTTAAGTATGAGAAACTTGGCTCTCGGGTGTTTAATAAGCTAGCCTTGTGAAAAGAAATTTTGGCTAAGTGTTGGTTGTGGAAATGGTGGCTGGGCATCAAGTGAGCATAAGGCAGGCATCGAGTAAATGTTGCTGAGCGTCAAGTATAAGTGATCGAGGAAGGGTCGAGCATCGTGTATAAGTGATCGAGGAAATGGTCTAGCATCGAGTGTAAGCGAGGAAGGGTCGTGCATCGAGTATGAATGATCGAGTAAGAAGTGTGCATCGAGCGAGCTCCCAGCACTGAGTTTTCCATCGAGTTTCGAGTCCTTGCCATCAAGTATTTAACAAAGGGCCATGGAATTTTCCATCGAGTAAGGACCCTTCTCCATCGAGTTTTTCCAGCGAGGATCGAGTTGCTCGAAACACTCGGTTTTAAACTTCTCTTTGAGTTACCTGGACAGATAGCTTAATCTCAGCCCTTAATCTCCACTAGTAAGAAGATTTCATGCAAGGGGCTAGACGGTAGTATAAAAAGGGAAGAGAATTTCAAGAGCTCGTTTTGGACGATTTGCACAAGCAAACCATAAGAACCTAGTATCGTTGGAAAGCTCTGTGAGTCTAGTTTTTGAAATCAATTTTTTGGAAGGGATTTCTTGCTGAAAAGAGGGCCGGAGAAGGAAGGAAGAGTTGAAGGTTTATTTTTGGGCATTCCCAGGCACTCGACGAAGAAACATAGATCTAGACCAAACCACTTGGACTTTCAAGCCGGAACTTTAAGGTCTTATTGTGAACACCATTTTAAGTAAGTTTGTAGAAGGAACTTTGGCAAGAAAAGGTCTAGGGTACATATTTTAGAATTTAAACCTAGAATCATTGCTCAAGTTGCAATTAGGGCCTTTGGGAAAGATTTAAAGCTCTAGATCAAACCACGAATATTTTTGTGCTGAAATTTTGAGGTAACATTGTTAACATAGTTCTGGGCATGTTTGAAGAAGGAATTTTTTTAAAAATGAGTTCTAGATTTCGAGTTATTGACATTAGAATCTGAATTTGGAATTTGTTGGGCAAACAGACAACTACTTGCTAAACGTGGGTTTGGCACCCAAAAAATCTTATAAATACTGGGTGTGGGCGTTAGAAAAGAGGCGACCAGCTGAAGTTTAAGCTTTTTAAATTCGACTAAGTACTTGATGCCCTAAGGTAAGTTACGAAGAATTGAAAGCGAAAGGAAGAAATGTGAGCTTAATTATGAAAGCGAGTCTAAAAAGGGAAATCGTGGCTAGTAACTAAAATAGTTTGATATGTTCACAGGGTTGACATTAGTAGGAGAAGCTCATATCAATCTTAAAAAAAGTTCCCAAAGACCATGATTGACTTTAATGTTTACAAATGTTTATGAATGACTTAGCAAGTCATGCTTTTATGAAAGTTACTTATTGATAGCTAGCCTCAAACGTTTGCCAAGCTATTTACTTTACTGATGTTTACGAATGCTTGATAGTTTCATAACTTACAAAGTATGGATAGGTATGGTCCAGGCATGATGTTCTTAAGTGACTAATGTCTAGTGCTTATGAAGTATGTTGCCTTAGACAAAGCCTGAATGGTTAGCGCATGCTATTAGGGAAAGCTAAGTCTATAATACAAAGCTGAGTGTGAGGTTTATGTGAAGGACTCTTAGTAAAGTATGTTTAGCTCAATACCTTGAAATGGTAACTGAGCTTAGAGACAGTTGATGATAGGATCCTACCTACGTACATGTAGGATCGGTGGACTGGAAAGGTGATGGATAGAGGAGCCACATCCCAATAGATGAACTCAAGTTTCAGTAAAACTTGTTTATGAAGAATGCGATGCATTGAATTGGTTTCGCATTAGCAAAAATTATAAAGAATGAACTATATGATTTCAATAATAATTTTTCTTATAAGTTTATATGTTTTCAAGCAATTGAGTTTCATGAGATTGCTTAGCATTTTCCTCAAGTATGTACGTGTTTTATCGCATGCCAATGTGATATGTTAGTCTTATATTAGATTAAGTATTCTACATTGAAGCATGCGTTCTAAAGACTGTAGCTAAATTTCTACAAATGCTAAGCTTAAAGCTATGTCCATAAAGATTCATAATATATATGATTTTCAAAGCATGATATGTTTTTAGTAAGTCGGATACTGAAAGCAAGGAAGGTGTCCAAGAAGTACCTAAGTTGTTGACGGTACTTAGTAACTCCACGTGCACGTAGAAAGTTATGAAGAAGAGGCCGAAGTATGGGTCTCTTAGGCCATATTTGAGAGGCCGAAGTATGGGTCTGTTAGGCCATATGTGAGAGGTTGAAGTATGGGTCTTCTAGGCCATATTCTAGTAACCTGAGGCCGAAGTATGGGTCTCTTGGTGTGTTACAGACGTTGGGAGCTTGAGCGATGAATGCTTGTTCTCAACTAAGATTCATGAGGTATTCACAGAACGTTATTATGTTTTATGTTTCAAGTGTTATGGAAGCTATTCGATGAGTTACAATTAAAGACATAAGTAATGGTCAGAAGTGACAACCTCGACTAAGGTTATAGGGGAAGTTGGGCCGGAAGGTTCCTCTCCCAATCAAGCTTTAGTTCATTAGGGTTATGCTCAAAAGCATATCAAAGAAGTCCCTCTCTTGTAAAGTGATGACATGCAGAAATGTATGTCATCTTAGGCCTTTTACTTAGAATTATGAAGGTTGTTAGGCAGAATATGCGTCGATCATGATAGGAATTCACAAGAATATGAGCTTGCGTCGATCAACATGTCGAATCTCCGCTAACTTGTTATTTTGTATTAATTATGCGTTTAATGTTCTATCTTTGTAGCTAATGTAGGAAATGAACACAACCGCGGAAATCGGACCACTGTATAGACGACCGCATGCGGAAAAACACTCCATCATAAAGGCAAACGCATCGATCAACACATGGATGTTGCGGTAATCAGCCGTATGCATCCATCGCATGGGAGTTGCGCTCGTCAAGCAAATGCGGTCATCGTGTAGAGTTGCGATATTAAGCAAATGCAGTCATTGAATGATTGCAGCTATGCGACAACGCAACTAATGGGATCAATGCAAGGTAGGTGGAATGAACGCATCAACGCAAATACCTCGAGAAAATTCGAAGATGATGTTGACATTTCACCTACCACGCCGTTAGTGGCAGAGGATCAGAAAGGATGAGCGCACCGAATGTCAGACTCAGAGCAGTCCAATTAATGTTGTCGGTGACCCAAGCTCTATAAATAAAGGCCGAAGAGCTAAAATTCAATCATCCAGAGATTATTCCTCAATCGGGGATTTTCCCCACGATCTAGACAAAATGTATGAGAAGACTCCTCAGAGTTCTTCACCTCCTTCATCCATTTCGAGTGACGACCGGAGCCTTCGATTGGAGTTAGATCTTGAAAGAGTTAGCTCCTCCGCCCATCCATGGCACCACATGCAGCCTTGACGCACATCCGCTGGAAGCAAAGCTTTGCTTCCAGCCGGTCATTTCTTTTTCCTTTCTTTTCCTATATTGTATTGTATGACATTTTAAATTAAGGAATTAATACAATCTGTTTTCAATACATTTGTTTGTTCCTTTGACTCCATCTCCATCTTCTTTGCTTAGCATCTTTATGTTCATTGCAACAGTTAGTGGGATTTCTTGGGTATTGCATACTTAGTCATGTGGATTAGGGATATGAAGCATGTAGCAAACCACCGAGAGGTGTGCGTTGCGTGAGTGTGTGAGAAAACCTTATTTGCTTAGTGTGAAGCTGCTGCAACACCTGTCTATAGGCTAATGCATTGCTTATTTATGAGTGAAGTCAGCAACAATCAACCACTCGGGAGGGTAAGTGGTTGGACGTATTAAGTAAGGTATACATTGTTCTAGGGATAGTAACAATCTTAGGTCAATGAAGTTTATGTGGTTGTCTTGTATTATGTATGCTTCATTTGTCCATTAGGGATACTCGGGAGGGTATTCTAAGGGCAGGATCTAGGCTTGGGAAGGTCAGAATAGAATCTAGCTTGGGAGAGCTAGACTAGAACACATAATACAAGAGATAGGCACTTAGGAATGAGCACTATTTGTTATTAATGCATTGCATGCATCCTAGAGATAGGATACGATTGTATGCGGTCACCTTGCTTTCATGCATTTTGCATCATCGCATAGGACAAGAGTAGAGACTTAGGAATAAGCTCTATTGACACTTTGCGTTCAACACATGCATCCTAGAATTAGGAGCACCGCATTTCCATTGGAAAATGAATTGCTGTTTATGGTTGTAACATGATCGCATTGGCTTGCGTTGATTAGGGTTGCCCTTGCAGTCCCTCTTAAGGGTTGCAATGTAAACATCTCCGCATTTTATCTATTTCCATTACATTTATTTCATGTCAAGGTTTGTCGTATCTCTACCTTTCAGGCATATTCTCATTGCGTTGTCTGTTAGATAGGAGTAGGAGTAGGATTAACTTAGCAACATCCCCTCCATTCTTTTATTTAAACCGCCGCATGCACATCACCACAAATATATAGCTACAAGTCCCTATGTTCAACCTCGGATTATCCGAGAAACTTGCATCCATGTTATACTTGGTGTGAATGTAAGAAAACTTGTGGCAGGACGCATGGTCATCGCATACATTCGTTAACGCATTTTTCATTCCAATGCATGACCGTCAACGCATGACTATCAACACATATCTTAGGAACATGCATCGCATACCGCATCCAAGGGAAGTTGGTTGTCGAGTAAATTGAATTCCAATTTCCCGCCATCATAAAGATATTTAAAGTGGAAGCTGAGGCCTAAGGGCTTCCCAGAGCTGATATCTATGATGCCTATGTTATGTTTAATTACTAGTAGAGAAGTTTTATGGAATTACTTGCTTGACTAATTTCTCAATTTTCAGCTGCGCTTTTCAGGTCATGACCTCTTTGTTAAGCATGATTGATATGTATGCCTTTTATGTTTCAAATGTTAGTCACTCATTGGGTTCTAGCTCACCTTGTTTAAATGTCTTCTCCACAGGTAGCGGTCACTCCCCCGAAGACGATTCTGTTGTTGCTCTGCCACCCCGGACCAAAATGTTAGAAAGTCTAAGCATGGGTTATATATAAAGTAGTACACATGTATTATGTCATACAGGGACTAGATGAGTGTCTTGGGTTCACTGCTTATGTAAAATGTTTATGTTGTATTATTGAAGAGTAATGTAGAACTCCATTAATGATTGTCATTGTCTTAAGTTATGGTTGAGTATATATGCATTTCAGGACTCTAAATCAAGTTAAGCATGTTAATAGGTAGTAAGTGCCAGTGAAAGGGTTGGTAACTACTACAGTCACATCTCCTTGCTGGTTCAAAGGGTAATCTAGGAGGGGGTATGACAGTTCAGGTTGATGAACAATCCTCCCACTACGTCGAGGCATTCTCAACTATTGAGAAGAATTTAATGGAGCAACAACTGTTGTTGATGGACCAAGTTCATCAACAATTTTTGTTGATTTATCTGTAGTATCTTTGGTCATTTCTTTAAATATTAGTTTATTGCGAGGTTGATGACTTCTAATATGATCTTCTTCCAAGAATGTAGCATTTGTCGAAACAAATACTTTATCTTTTTGGAGATCATAGAATAATCCCCCATTTGTTTCTTTTGGGTATCTGATAACTGGTAGAAGTACAAGTTATTATAGCTCAGATTAGTAAAACAATGGGAGAAAGTGATGGTAAAATAGGCAATATTATGGTTAAAAGCGTCAAAGTAAAAGGAATTGCGATCGCGAGTGCTTATCATATAAAAGCAGTTAATTTGCCTATTCTGTGCAGGTATAATGCGATGGCACACATGAAATTACGATCCAAGGGTACAATGCGACAGCGTGTTGGAATTTGCGATCGTAAGTCATGCGATCGTGAGAAGTTTCTAAAAAAATGATCACATAAAGACCACGCAGCAAGGCGACAGCATAATAAATCATGATAGGTTGTAAAGCTGATAACGGTCGATTTCGAATTTAGTTGACAAGCTGTTAAAAACCATACTGCTGCAAGTACATTGAACTTTCAGTGATTTTTAAATGGCGCAACAGAGTAGGGAAATTAATGCTGCCCATCATTGCAATCATTGGTAAGAAGAGTTGCTTCACCTTGAAATCTATAAATACCCAATGCCACCAGAGAGAGAAATAAGCATATAGAGATAGATACTTACATACACAGAGACGGAGAGAGAATAAGGAGACGAGGCAAACCGAGAGAAATCACTACTGGAACTATTGAGAGACTGCTGGAAAACAATACAAAGGAGAGAAGTCCAACCCTTGCGAGAGCAAGAATCCACAACTAAAACAGAGTTGAAGTGATAAAGAGTAGTGTAAAAAGCCAAGAAAAGCAAGACATTGCTTACCTAGCTTGTTATTTCTCAATCTATTTGTTATTTTATATTCAACACTTTAATTGCAGAAAATGGAAACTTCATTTCGATTTATGTTCATTCTCTCCACATCATGCATGAGTAACTAAATTTGTGAATGGGTTGAGAAATACTTAGCTAATGACCTAAGCTACACATTTTATGCGATCATCTTGTCATATGTATGCGTCATTCATCATTTGGAAGTACTTGAGAAAGTAGTCTAAAGATAGAATTTAGGCTTGAGAGAGTCAGATTTAGATTGCATAAGTAAGAGTAGAAACTTAGAAATAATTCTATCTGCTGTTTCTCATACACATCGCATGCGTCCTAGAAATAGGAAATGTGGCATTTTTCACTGAGAAATGTAGTACTAATATCTGTGTATAGCATGATCGCATAACTTGTACACAATCTTGGGAAATGTTAGCTAAGTCTCTTCTCAACCCCTTCATCGCATACTTGTTATAACTCTACGTTTTCATAACTCTGCGTTCAACTCCATCGCATAGGAAAATCTAAATCAGAACACCATTTACTTATTTTTCACCACTGCAATAGAATTAGAGAATTCGTCGCATATCTATTTAATAGTCCCTGTGTTCGACCCTGGACATACCAGGAAACTAAGAAGGCTTATACTTGGGCTTTGTTAGGAAAACTTGTATGATCATCGCATCCACACATCATCACACTATAAATCAATGCAAGTTTTTGGTGCCATTGCCGAGGACTACGGTATAGATTGCTCTAACATCAAACCTCTTTGATCTTTGCAGATTTTGACCTTTGTTGCATTGTCATTCCTTCGGTAAAGGAAGAAGAAAGCATCGCATGAGCGAAGGACACACTCCTGAGCCCAAATACGACCTAGAGATCAAAATAACCTCTTGCAGAAGATAGAAAAACAGATGTAGACGACAAGGAAGATTTCACACCGCATGCCCTCACACCACATGCCCTCGCGTAGCATCACCACACACCCTCGCACCTCATGCCTTTGCATAGCATCACCGCATACCTCTATCGTCGCATGCCTTCATCGCCGCATGCCTCCAACACCGCATGCCTCCATTGTGTAGCACTGCCCCTTGATCAACCAGCGCGCATACTTTAATGCCCAGTGCCCTTGTCTGCACAACTTGAGGCTACCGCATGCATTTTTCTAACCTCTCAAGACATAGTCTACTGCATGCTTGTCCCTGCATAGCCTTTCCTCTCGGCCATACTTCAGCCTCTTTCAACGCCCAAATAACCTCTCAAAGGTTCATGGCCAATGCATGACACAACACCAACACTTAGCATAAGGCCAACACATTGTCTAGTATTTAGGCCATTTCTGCCTTGGCTTCCAACGCATAGTTCCTTTTTGGCATTATACTTAACCAAATTTTTACTAGTTAAAGCTTATCTCAAAGCTACTTAACAAATCTATTTAAACACTTAGAATTTTCCTTCACTTTAATATAGGATTTAACTTTCACCTAGTTAATCCCTTTTATTTCCTGCTAAAGTAGGAAAAATGGAAATCTGGGTTCCACACATAGCCTATTTTTCCAACTCCAAGACTTAGCCATATTTCCTCTTGTCCTTTTTTTCCTCAAGACATGCGTCCAGATGGCCCTTAAGGTGCCCAAAGCTTCACCTATGCACCCAACCCTTCTCTTTTTAGGGTTTCCTCTACTTGTCATGTTTTATGTGGTCCAAAACTTAGCCAACCTTTCTCTCTTGAATCCCCCATGCACTCACCACTACCTCCCCATGCGTTAATTCCAATTTTTCTCCCTTGGTGGTGTACAGTTCAATACATGATCTTCCAACACAACTACTTGTTTCCTTGGGTTTCCACTTGATCCACAACATCTCACCATAACACCTCCTATGCACCTCATGGTATGCACACATATTCCTTGCTCATGCATCCATTATGCTCTCCTATGCACCCATCCCAGTGTTCAACGCATGTTTCCCCCAAAACTTGCAACCTCATCTTATAGTGTAGCTTCCACATCCCCTAAACATCCAAAGTTTATCCAAAACTCGTCCTGGATGGACCTACTATGTGTCCAACATGCTTTGACTTAGTCAACTATGCTGTAACTATGCTATGACTTACTTTCTCTACACTATGTGTTGAATTCATCCTAGATTCCCCATCTTCTCCTATGTTATGCTTCCAAATTTTATCCATATAGCATAGCTTGGACACTTAGCCAATTTTTTTACTCCAAACCATTATGCCTCTAACGCTTAGAAAGTTTCTCTTTTTCTAAAGCATAGTTTAGGGACTTAGCCAAACTTTTCCTTGTAATATTAGCATTCAAGCTTTTCTTTTCTGCCTTTAAGGGAATCCTGTGAGTATGAGGGTGTTATACCTTCCCTTTGACACGAGGAAAATAAGAAAACTGAACTTCTTCTTCACAACTCATATTTATACTAGGATGTGCATGGTCAAGAGGTCTAATTGAGTGACACCTAGGCCACTAACCATTGCTTAAGGCCCTTAATTATGCCACTTATCCCACTAATCGAGTGATTAAGCTAAGTGCTTCATCTTCACACCAATGCATAGGGTTGGCATCCATATCAACCTCTTTCTCCGCCAATGCTTGCTTCTAGCCAACGCCTATATCACCTTGCCTTAGGTGCTTCCTCAAGCCTTGTCCACTCATCCTTGCCTCAAATAACCTCCATGGCAATGCTTGACGCCCCTCCAAGGCGATGTCGCTCTCCCATGCCAACGCGTAAGCCTTTGAGAAGCCCTCACGTTTCTAACCTCTAATCCTCTTGGCCAATGCACACTTCGCAGCCATACCTAGCTCATTTTCTTGACATCCCTTGAACGCTCACCTTGGGCATTTGGCTGCTCATATGCCACCCATCCTTGGCCTTTACTAACTTCTATAGAGGCAACACATGCCCCATTATTAGCCACAACCATCACCTCACTCAATAGCCAAACTAACTTCCATCATGTGTTTTGAACACAGGCCTCTTGTTATACTTAGCCAATTTCCCTCTTGATTCCCTAGATGCATGGCATGACATGAATCCAACTCCTCAATCCCTCCTATTTTCCTTCCAATCATCTTCTCTGATTCCTAATCCTGAAAATATAGTGAGATTAAAAGAAACTAACATGATAGTTAGAATCTCTAAAGAGTTTAGATGAGGATAAAAGATTACAGGCTAATTTGGAACATGTAGGATAAACTGTAGTGAAATATATTCATGCAGTTTAATAATTCCTTTTTCTACAATAGAAGAAAAACTACCGCCAGTAATTTTGATCTTATCATTTCGATATGATGGACAACATGAATCAAAGGAAGAAGAAGAACTAGTCATATGATCTGAAGCTTTAGAATCGATAATCCATGGAGAAGAATTACTAGAAGGGAAGACCTTATGATGATTAACTATTTATGTTAAAGAAACACAAAAATTATTTGATGATATATTGGTCGGTAACACCATTAGGATTTGATGAATTTTCTCTTGTAACATGGTAACTAATAGTAAGTAAGAGGAATATTATAAAACCATCAATGAACCATACAGTGAACCGAACCAGATGGTGAATCAGATGACACCTTGGATTTAACCAGATTTTATGTTGGAACTAATGCTAACTTAGACTGAATCGAACTAGATGACGAACCAGACCAAAATGAATATGAACCACAAATTACCTGGAACCCGACACAAGAAAAAAAAATTCAATATATTCGAACTTATGGAATACACGTCGTCTTCTTCAACCATGAATGTGCCAGTGAATGTGCAATGGAAGATATGAATGGTGACTCAACTGCAGCACCTTCATGCGATTGACGATGGTAGTGAACCCACGAATGACGGTGATTCTCACAACAAGAACACTGGAAAAGATAGACAATACTAATGAGCACAAAAAAAAAGCGTGTTTGATCTAGATTTCACGTTAGGTCTGGAACCTCGAACAAGGGCATTTAGAATAGTGAGCCTCCCTGAGGAATTGAGGCAACCTTCGACTAGCACTAATACTCAGATATCCACTTCCGATGAGTGATAAATTGATAGTTACAAGTACAGACGAAAACACCGTGTTAGGTCAACGTTTATCTAGGGTACCTTATCTTGGGGACACTACTGATGCAACCTACTTTGTAATTGTTACAAATGATGTGATCCTAAACAATGAGTTTGCATAGGACCGAGCCATGAAATAGTCATTTTTACTTTATAACAACATTTACTGATAAAATTGATTGTTTCAATTCGATAGCCTAGGTAACTCGATCTTAAAGTATTGTTTTACCCTTTGGTTACCTTTGGCTCCATGCAATCAAAGTATACATTTGCACAATTAAATAAATTTATTTAAAATTGAGTTGCACAATAATTAAATAACTACTTATACATTACACCCAATTTAATGTACACATTTAATTATCATATACATCCTATGTGCAAAAACCTCTCTATTAATTAATCTTTTGTGAATCTAATTCACTTGAATTAATTAATTTGAATCTTGTTCAAATATTACTCTCCAATTTAATTATAGGTCATATCTATAATTAATTATAGTCTAATCACATTAATATATAGTTTCCTCGTATTAATTTGAACAATTCAAATTATCCCTCTTAAGTATCTTATAGTGAGCTAACGAGGGAACCTAATAGACCTATAGATCAGAAGCTCCAACGATATTAAATTAATTGTTTAAACTCATTAACCAAGTTAATCAATATTCGTTAACCGTGGGTATACTCTATAAAGACCCACAGTTGTACTTTTCTCACTACAGATATATTTATATGTCCACGGATATAGACCAATACTAGCAAGTTAATGCTTCATGAGTGTTCATAACTCCAACTGGGTTAAATTTTTGTTTTACCCTTGTGAAGCCCGGATTTCCATTATTCATACTTAAGCAAGTGGTTAAGGAAATTAACTAAGTAAAAGTTAAATCCTATGTTGAAGTGAAGGAAATTTTTAGGTGTGGAATAAATTTTCCTTGAGCAGTTTGAGTTAAGCTTTAATTGATGAAAAATTGGCCAAGTGTTAGACTAGGCATTGCCATGCGTTGGCCATAAGATCTTAGAGAGATTACTTGGGCAAAGAGAGAAGAAAAAGTGTGAATTTGGAAGCTTGACTTTTGGGGAAAAACTTGGAAAATTGGCTAAGTATAAACCTATATGATGGATGCGTTGGATGATGGATCCATTGGATGTGTTGGATACGAAGGATGCATTGAAAGGATTTTATGCATCCATGCGGCTGAAGGAAGTGAAGTGATGAGTTGGAAGGGACCAATGCGGCTGAAATAAGTGAAGTGATGCATTGGAAGGGACCAATGCAGCTAAAGGAAGTGAAGTGATGCGTTGGAAGGGACCAATGTGGCTGAAGGAAGGGAAGTGATGCGTTGGAAGGCAGCCCATGCGTTGAGCGGTTGAAGCCAAGCACACTTGCCTAATGCGTCGAACGGCCAGCCAAGCGCCCCTACCCATGCGCCGAGCGGCCATGCCAAGCACATAGCCCATGCATCGAAGCGCCTTGCAGATCATCAATGCGTCGAGAACGCCCATGCGGCCGAGAAAGAGAGCATTGGCCAGCACCTATGTAGCACACCCATGCGTCGGTGGCCAGCACCTATACGAAGCACCATGCGCCCATGCCAAGCAAGCCATGCGATGATACCTAGTGAGCCATGCGTCGAGGATGAGTGGCCATCCTATGCATTGGTGATGGCTGGCTCTTGCGATGGCTAAGTTGGATTGCGATGGCTAAGTTGGGTTGCTAGGCGTTGAGTAGTGGACTATGCGTTGAACATCCAAGAGTTGGACGCATATAAAGGATGAGATCACCTAAAAAAAAGGTCATCAAACCATGTGTCTTCTTGGGAGGAAGCCTTAAGCCTTAAGAATTTGAGGTGGTTACATCAGATTGGAAGCTCATGTGTTGGCTACATAGGAGAAGGACACTTAGATTGCGTTGATCGAAGAATTGCGTTGTTGGTGTGAGGAGGAAACACTTGAACATGCAGCCGAGTACGAGGTGTCGACTTTGGAGAAGGTTTGGACGCCTATAAATGGGGTCAAAGGACTTCATTTTTAGATCATAGTTCAAAAAGACAGTAAAAAGAGTGGGATAAACCTTGCATTGAGAGCAAAATTCATGCGTTGATCATAGAGCTTCAAAGAGGACGCATTGGACAGTGAAGTCTGGAAAACAACATCAAATTGGGACGAGGAGTTTCCCAATTTACTAGTGCGTTTGGAGTAATTCCAAAGCCATCTGAAAGCTATGATAGTCTAGTTTTCATGGTGGGCTGTCAGAGAAGAAGCTCCAAGGAATCAAGCTGGAGAATGAGGAAAAGACAGAAGGGTCGAGCTATCAGGTAAGATGGGTCAGTCTTGATGTTTTTATGATTTCGCCTAAACCATGAGGAATTCTGAGTTAAGATTTTAGGGTAAGATTCCTGAGACATTTTAGAGCATATGTGTAGAAGGAAGTATCTATAGATAAAGCCTATAACTATGAGTAATCTGAGCTTTAATTTGAATCTGGATTTTAGGGTTCAAAAGGGAGCCCAAGGTGACAAAGGAACTTCTAGAGAGAAAGGTTCCTAAACGATCAAGGTGAGTGACTAAAATATTTAAAATGTTTTAAGAAACCATGTTCTAAAGAAAGATCTTTCAGATAAAGACATGTTTTTTAAGTTTTATTAAAGAAAGTCATTGTATGACTAGTTTTACTTGAAACTCGATACCGAAGGACATTTGAGAAGGTATGTGAGTAGTTAAGAAGGTATCTGAGCAAAAGTACCCAAGTGTGGGGTAGTTCTTTTGATAAAAATCAGTCTTCTGGTCACTCACTGGGCTTTATAGCTCATGCTTTCCAAATGTTTTTCTTTTTCTTCCCAAGTAGCGAAAGGTGAGTAGTTCCAGGGTGTTGCTATGGTCAAGTCTGCCAGTGCCACAGTTACACTTTCGGAGGGTTTTACAGTTGTTGTTGTAAACTTTGTAGTTAAGACTTGGAGTTGTATAAACGTTACATTGTTGTAAAATAAAATGGGCCTACTTAATCAATTAATTGTTCAATTTGTACATTGGTATCAGAGTTATTTCCGTAAGAGTTATTAGGCAGTAAGTCTCAACAAAAGGGTTGATAACTACTGCAGTCACGCCCTTTCCCAGCCTCAGAGGGTAGTCTGGGGCGGGGTGTGACAACCCTTTGGTTACCTCTAACTTCTTAAGTACTAGTGCTCTTCTAATATCAGTGTCCTCTAATGAACAACCTATTTATGGTACCGATAGATAGAAATCCCTCTCAAGCCAATGAGGCTAAGGCCCTTTGTTCAAGTATCAGACACATAACTTAAAGGAACACTCATCTACTTACCTTCAAGGAAGGAACGAGTGAATTCCATCTTGTATTATTATGTTCCCAGCTCCTACCACTCGGTCTTGTCCTTAAAGTGATAGGAATATTAGGTCTACGATCTGGCCATCATAGCACATATAATTCAAAGAACAATCTCTCGTTAAAAGGAGTTCATAATATACTCAGGATTGAGACTAAGTTGCCTAGGTAATCCTATTGAAATAAAAACCTAACTAGTCAATGGTGTTACATCTAGTGTTTACTATCTCGTAGCCCAGTCTAATGCAAACTCATTGCATAGGGATACCCCCACCCGCATGTCACCTAAGTGAATGCGTTGGATCATTACGTTTGTATCAAATACAAAGTGGGTCGTTTCCATAGTGTTACTAGGATAAGGTACCTAGCCTTATCCCTATACTATAGACCTTTTTGGTTGTATCTTGAACATTGATCTTTGTATGTCTCCACATATAATTCAAGACTCATAAGATAACCTTGGATGTTATTTTATTGGATTTAAGATTATTAAGACTGACAGTAATACAAATGATAACATTTATCGATTTAACACTTTATTGATGATGATCAGTTAATAAAATTTAATATCTACGCAACACATGTACTACTCCTAATGGCTTACTCAAACTACGGTCTGCCAAATGGATTACAACATTTGTGCTTTTGAGATCTAGCAACCTAAGTTCATAAAATAAAGACACAAGCATAATACTCATAGCTGCTCCTAGATATATAAAAGTATTTTGTAGCTTTTTCTTACCTACAGTACAAGGTGAGCAAAACATACCTAGATCGTCTCGTTTTTAAGGTGACTTACTTTGCATTACCATTGTTGCTTGGACAACAATCATTTCATCCTCTTTCTTGACCCACTGCTTAGAGCTCATTTCAGAAGAGCTAGCAATCTTCTTTCCAGGGCTTTCAGTTTGTTTATGTTTTTCTTCTTTCTTCTCAGGACTTAAGAGTCTATCTGGAAAAGGAACAATAGGGGTAGAAGCTTTAAAATCAGGTTTTTCTAAAGAATCAGAATTAACCTTCCAAAACCAAATAGTTGATTAAATTGTTGTTTTAGATATTAAATTGACAGATTTAGGTCTCATGAATTATATTATTGGATAGTTAAAGATTTAGGATTAATAGATTCTGAGGATTCAAATTTAGAAGATTCAAGATAGTTAAGAGATACAAAAGATTTGGGTTCAAAAGATTCAAGAGAAGTAGAGACACTAACTGTAGTAAGAGCACTTACATTCTTAAAAGAATGTTTGGGTTGTTCAGGGAGCTTACCAAATTTAATATCGAGTTTACTTACTGTGCTGGACAACTAAGAGATTTGATTGGCTAGATGTAGCATACCTTGTCTTGTCTCCTTTTGGAAAAAAGCATTTCTTCTTGTAACTTCTTTGACTCTTGTTAGAAGGTACTTACATATTTTTGAAATGTTAGCATAGTAATTGCCAATAACTTCATTACATCTTCTAGTGCTGCACTAGAATTAGATGTACTCACTTGTTGATTGACTTCCCCATTTAAGATTAGGATGATTTTACCACCCCTAATTGTAAGTGTTGCTATAAGGATCTCGTCTTTACCCTCCAAGAAACTTGATTTCTTCCATTTGAGCTTGAGCTTTCAACTGTTGAGCTATTTGATGCACAAGAGTAGTGAGATTAGTAATTTGAGATTATAACTCTTTTACCTTTTGAGTTTTGGTAGGATTGAGTCTCGTGGGCCATGAGCTAAACTTTTAGGAATTTTCTGCCTTGGTAGAAATGAGTCGGCTCGCCTCCAAGGGTGTTTTGTCATCTAATGCACCTCCGGCTGTCGCTGATGCATGAAATTGTGATGCGATGGTGTGAATATGTGGTGATCATGCAAGTTTTCCTAACAAGGCCCAAGTATAAGCTTTCTTAGATTTCCTGGGAAGTCCATGGTCGAACATAGGGACTACTAAGTAGATATGCGACAAACTCTTCGATTCTATTGCGGTGGTAAAAAATAATGAAGTGGATAATGTTTTCATTTAGATTTTTCCTATGCGATGGAGTTGAACGCAGAGTGATGAAAGCATAGAGTTACGATAAGTATGTGATGAAGGGGTTGAGAAGGGGTTTAGCTAACATTTCCTGAGATTGTGCACAAGTTATGCGATCATGCTACACACAAATATCAGTACTACATTTCTCAATGAAAAATGCCACAATTCCTATTTCTAGGGTGCATGTGATGCATATGCTAAAATGGCGATAGAAATTATTTTTAAGTTTCTATTCTTGCTTATGTGATCTAATCCGACTCTCTCAAGCCTAGATTCTATCTTTAAACTACTCTCTCAAGTATGTCCCAATGAATGACGCACACATAAGACAAGGTGACCCCATACCACCAATCCTATTTCTAGAGCACATGCGATGTATAAATAGCAGATAAAACTTATGTCTAAGTTTCTACACTTGCTTATGCGATCTAATTTGACTCTTTCAAGCCTAGATTCTATCTTTAAACTACTCTCTCAAGTACGTCCAAAGGGTGAATGATGCATACATAAGACAAGATGATCATATAAAATGTAATCTTAAGTCATGCTAGCTAAGTACTTCTCAACCCATTTAGAAATTTAGCTACTCATGCATGGTATGGAGAGATTGAACATAGACTGGAATGAAGTTTCCATTTTCTGCAAATAACATACTGAATACAAAATAACAAATAGATTTGAGAGATAACAAGCCCAATAAGAAATGTCTTGCTTCCTGTGGCCTTTTACACTGCTCTTTATCACTTCAACTCTGTTCTAGTTGTGCATTCTTGCTCTCGCAAGGGTTGGCCCTCTCTCCTTTATATTTCTTTCTGGCAGTCTCTCGATCTATCTGGGAATGATTTCTCTCGGCTTTGCCTCGTCTCCTTGCTCTCTCTGTCCTCTATGTATATGTATAAGTATGTGTGGGAATAGACTAACTAACTCACTCCCTTTCTCTCTAGTGGCCTTCGGTATTTATAGATTTCAAGGTGAAGCAGCTTTTCTTACAAATGATTGTAATGATGGGTGGCATTAATTTTCCTACTCCGTTGCACCATTTAAAAGTCACTGGAAGTTCAATGTACTTGCTACAGTATGGCTTTTAACGGCTTGTCAACTAAATTCGGAATTGACCGTTATCAGCTTTATGTCCCATCATGATTTAGTATGTTGTCGCCTTGATGCAAGGTCTTTATGTGATCACCTTTTCAAGAAAACTTCTCACGATCGCAACTTCAAGCGCGGTGATGCATTGTGCCTTTGGATCACAATTCCATATGCACCATCGCATTGTACCTGCACAAAATAGGTAAATTAACTGCTTTTATGCGATGAGTGCTCGCCATCGCAATTCCTTTCAGTTTAGCGCTTTCGGACATGATATTGCCTATTTTACCATCACATTCTCTCAATGTTTTACTTATTTGAGCTGTAATAACTTGTATTTCTACTAGTTATCAGCCGCATTGATATTGCTTCTGTCAAATAGAAGCAAACCTAAGTATTGAATCAAATCATGGGTAGAAATTTTGTGATGTGGGAAGCTCACACAAAGTTGATTGTAGTATTCCCAATACTTGTATAAGGTTTCTCCAATAAATTACTTAATCCTATAAATTTACTTCTTAATCAAGTGGACTCTAGAAGCCAGGAAGAATTTCACCATAAACTTCTTTTATGACTATTCTAAGTGGTTATTGAATAGGTGGGCAAGTAGTATAACCAATCTTTAGCCACATCCTTTAAAGAAAAGAGAAAGGCTTTAAGATTTAGTTTCTCTTAGGTAACTCCGTGAGGATGTATCCCATCACATACTAGGTGTAAATCCTTAATATGATTGAGAGGATCTTCACCGAGGATGCCCTTGAAGATAGGTAGTAAATGGATTAGCCCTAGCTTTAGTTCAAAAGGGACTGTAGTCTCCAGATAAACTATGCAAAGGGGTTGTTGGGTTAAATCCAATTCGGTTAACTTCCTTAGGGTTTTTTCTCTTGCTTCTTCTCCCAAATCTCTCATTTTTTTTTCTAATTTTTAAACTTTCTTAATCCTTTTTTTATTTTTTTATTTTTATTTTTTACTTTTCCTTCTACACAAACTAATTCAATTGAAGCTCACTTTCTACTTGCCCCCTTCAACACTCTTGTTGAAATCTTCGCCCTCTTATTTATTTCCTACAAAATATTGAAGTCTAGGATCTCGAAAAGAAAGGGTTAAAAACAACAGGAAACTCACGCAGACAAATTTAAATTCAAAGTTGGTAAAAAATTTCCAAGATTTCCCGACAACGACACCAATTTGATCGACCTTGAAATGTGTATTGTTATCACACTTCCAAGGACCAAATAATTTGTAATTCCAATCTAACAACCTACACTAACACATAGTATAGATGGCAAGAAAAGGATCATCCATAGAGAATCTAATAATTGTTTAACCTAATTTTGAATTTGAGTGGTAACCGTGAGGGGGTTTTGTAAAGAAAATAATAAAATTGTGCAAGAATGTAAAGGTAGGAATGTAAATGCTTAATTGAAAAAAATGAAAACTCGATTTTCTTATTGATCTAGTTTAGTTAGGAATGTAACCCTAATTTCTTGATAAAACAATTAATCAAATGTAAATTAGTCATTTAATAAGAATCGATAACGATCGAATTAATTGTTCATTTGCATTAAGAAAGTACAATTATTGACTAAGATTGGATTAGTAGTTTCGAAAGCCCAAGTTACTAGTCCAATTGTTCTTGAATTACTAATCATGCATAATTGTGAACAAGATTAATTCCAATAACCTAAATTCACACATTTACACTTTATAATTGTGGTGCCCTAAGAAATTCAACACATAGACATGCTATTATTTCTAGCATTTATTGAATAAAAGAAAATTGGCCAAAAATTCTTAAATCCAATGCATAGAAGTTATTTCACATGCAAGAATCAATTTTAGTAAGAGTTTATCATAGAATTCAAGAAATTATATGAGAAATTATTAAAGATTCAACCTCATACCAAGAAAATTAAGAATCTAACCTAAACTAGATTACTTACCTTAATGTAGCATCTCCTTCTAGATTTGATCAAGGAATATCATTGATGCATCAAAGGAAAGAAAATATTGAAAAAAAAATTTCGAAAAGGTATGATACTTGAGAGAAAATAGAGTGAATTTTGGATCTCTCATGTAAAATGGCTAAAAATTCTATTTATACTTAGGGTGTAGCATTGCAACGCTGAGGATAGGGTTGCAACTCTCTTATCGATTTTTGACCTCAAGTGTTGGAGTAAGGTTATGGTAGTGTTGCAACTCAAGGACCAATTTGGTAGGCGTATGCGAAATCCTCCTTTTCAAAAATCGTAGCACCACAACGCTAGTGGCAACGTCGCGATAGTACCCTATATATGCGTCTTCTGCCTTTCAGCATTGCACAGATTGGGATAGGGTTGTGACATTGCTATGATGGCATTCAGTTTAGACGATATTTAGGGCTTCTAGCTTGATTTTGGCCATTCTTGGACAAAACCCATAAGATTTCTTTCTATTTTGATTTGTTTTTCAATATTTTGACGTCGGGATTCAAGATTCGATGACTAGCTTGAAGGAATTGAATTCCCAGGGGAAGCAATTGATTGCCTATGTCTTCAAATCTTGTTTTGAATTTACAGAAATACATAGAAGAATAAACATAAACTTAAGCATGCTTTTACAAAGAAGAATTTACAAGGTAAACAGATTGCCTTTAAAGACTACTATTCAAACCTTCTCCAATTCTTCATATAGCGCGATCTCTCCCATTCTACTTAGATCTCAGAAAAGAAACCATTGCTATGTCTTCCTTGCTATTCTTTAGCATGGATTTAGTTTGTGAGAACCAACTTTTGAAAGACTAAAGGAAGTAAATTTTTTTTTAGAGAAACTCTTTCTATAATGTATGAGACTGTTTTTAGAGTTTGAGAGAGTTTCCGAGAGAGTGAGAGCCAGAAGAATTTCTCCAGTCTAGAAAATGCAGAAAGTTCTTTGTACAATGAAGGAGAAGGGAGTTAAGTCTTCAACTCCCCTATAACTGCAAGGGGTTATTATTTAATTTAATTTAACTTATTAAAACTTCATTTAATTTAATTAACTAATTATTAATTAATCTATTTAATTAATATTACTTGAATCATATTCAAATATATTTCCCTCTCATAACCTATATTTTTAATGTGTATCCCATTCACATTAAATTTAACCCATAGTTTTAATATGAACATCATTCATATTAAATTTTAATCTATAGTTTTAATATGAATCTCACTCATATTATTTAATATTTGAATCTTATTCAACTACATTATTCTATCATATTATACAGTTTAATTTTGAATCTTATTCAAAATTAAACTTATAATATAATGTATCTATATATATTATATTTATTGCATCACATACAATTAACATATATTCCTTTAAAATTTGAACGATTTCAATTCTTCCAAAACTAATTAATCCATGTGTTATCTTTAGTGAGCAAGCAAGAAGGCCTAATGAACCTGTGGATTAAAAGCTTCAATGATTCGAGATTAATTAATTTAACTCTTTAATTAAATTAATCAACATTCATAAACTATGGGTCACTCTATTAAAGATCCATAGTTGTGACCCATAGTTGCACTCTTCATATTGTAGAATATTTTTGTGTCCATTGTTGGGTTTTATGCCCTGAAACTCATAAATACTAAATGTAAATAATTGACTACCTTCAATAAAGAGTTAACGATGTTATTTCAATAAGAGTTATTGATTGTGTTGTATTAGTTTTGTCTTAATAACCCTAAATCCAATAAACTAACATCTTAGGTTGTGTTATGAGGCTTGAACAGTATGTAGAGATATACGGAGATCAATGTTCATGATACAACCTAAAGAATCTATAATATAGGGATAAGGTTGGCTACCTTATCTTCGTGACACTATGGATATGACCCACTTTATATTTGATACAAACACAATGATCCAACGTGATTCATATAGGTGACATGTTGTTGGGAATGTCCTAAAACTCGCAGTTTGAAAACATTAAACATATTCTATTCATAATAAAGATATTATTGAAAACTCTTTCAATAAAAATGTTATTATTGAATTGCATTCATTTCTAAATCCAATAAACTAACCCATGGCTATAAAATGAATTGTTACACTTTATGTAGAGACATAAAAGAGGATCAAGTTTTAGTATATAGCCAAAAAGGTCTATAAGTATATGGATACCTCTATAATATATTTCTCCCAAATTGAACATCTAATGGCATTAGTGATGTTTGAAGTGTCAGGTTATCTATTTATCTTTTTTGCATGTTTATTTGGTATAAATATTTCATAATTCATTTGAATTATGGGCATGCAAAATTGAAAAAGTGTAGAATATCCCTGCTGAAAAGAAAACAGCGTTTCTCTCTAAGTCAATCCCAAATTCACCTTCAATTGGATTTCCACCACTCTTTTTAAGGCCTGAGATTAGAAGAGAAGACTTAGGTAGTGGTCTACTATTGAGATTGAAGAAGAATTTGTAGAAGAATCAAGCAATTTCGAAGGTATCTACAAAAGTTGTACACTAGTAACCCTATTTCTATTTTCATCTTGAACCTGAATGCTTGTTACTCAAATTAATGGAATTAGAATTCTTAATGATTCTGTTTGCTTCCGAGTTATGCATGTTTACTCTATCACATGCGAGTAGGGATATCCTATATAATGAGTTTACATAAGACTGGACCGCGAAATAGTAATGTGAAACCTGGATTTCCATTATTCTTACTTAAGCAGGTGGTTAAGGAAATTAACTAAGTAAAAGTCAAATCCTATGTTGAAGTGAAAGAAATTTCTAAGTGTTGAATAGATTTTCCTTGAGTAGCTTTGAGTTAAGCTTAAATTGATGAAAAATTGACTAAGTGTTGGACTAGGCAGTGCTATGAATTGGTCATAAGATCTTGGAAAAATTACTTGGGCAAAGGGAGAATTTAAAGTGGGAGTGACGAATGCCTTGGAGGTTAGACCAACGCATTAGACTCAATGGATCTGTTGGATGATGGATGCGTTGGATGCGTTGGATTCATTGGATGATAGATGCATTAGATGTGTTGGATGCATTGGAAGATGGTTGTGTGGGATGCATTGGAAGGGTTATGTTGATGCGTGTGAAGGGTTGTTGGTGGATGGCATGCGGCTGAAGGAAGGAAAATGGAAGTGATGCGTTGGAAGGTTGGATGGCACAAGGGTAGGCGAGGACACGGGCAAGGCATGCGGCATGCGTCGAGCGGCCATGCACAACTCACAGCCCATGCGTCGAGCCGACCAAGCGCTACCAAATGCCCAGTCATGCGTCGAGCAACCTCGTCCAGATGCCGAGCCATGCGTCGAGCAGCCTCGGCCAAACTGCCCAGGCATGCGTCGATGTACCCAGCCCATGCGTCGAGCACTGCCAAGTCTGTCGAGCGCCCATGCATGTGCCAAGCACCATGCGTCGAGCACTGCCGAGCCTGCCGAGCGGCCATGCCCATGCGTCAGTGGCCAGCACCTAAGCCACACGCCCATGCGTTAAGCGTTTAGCGCCTATGCCAAGCACCATGCGCCCATGCCTAGCATGCCTTTCGGTGGTACCTAGTGAGCCATGCGTCGAGGATGAGCGGTCACCTATGCGTTGGTGATGGCTAGCTCTTGCGATGGCTAAGTTGGATTGTGATGGTAGTGAATTGGTTTGCTATGCGTTGATTATAGGATATGCATTGAGTATGGACTATGCGTTGATGGCCTAATATGCATTGAACATCAAGGAGTTGGACGCATATAAAGGATGAGAACACATAGAAAACATCATCAAACCATGTGTCTTCTTAGGAGGAAGCCTTAAGCCTTAAAGAATTTAAGGTGGTTGCATCAGATTGGAATCTTATGCATTGGTGAAAGGAGAAGATGACACTTTGGGTTGTGGTGATGCAAGATTGCGTTGATGGTGTAAGGAAGAAACTCTTGGTCATACAGCCAAGTAGGAGGTGTCGGCCATGGAGCCAAGGACTTCAGATGAAAACTCAAATTGTCTTCAAAAGACATAAATAAGAGTGTGTGAGGACTAATTGGGAGAAGACCATGCATTGGTAGCAAGACTATGCATTGGTCAAGAAGTTCCAAGAAGGGAGATGCTGTGGGGTAGAAAAGACAGTAAGTAGCATCAATTTGGAAGGAGAAGTTCTCCCAGAATACTTGTGCATTTGATGTGATTCCAAAGCCATCTGAAAGCTAAAAGAGTTTAGTTTTCATGGTGGGGCTGCTAGAGAAGAAGCTCCAAGGAATCGGACTGGAGAATGAGGAAAATACAGAAGGGTCGAGCTGTCGTGTAAGCTGGGCAAATCTTAATGTTTTGATGATTCCGGCAATCACGAGGAGTTATGAGCTAAGATTTTATGGTAAGCTTCCTGAGACAATTTAGAAAATTGTTTCAGAAAGAAATATCTTAAAATAAGGTCGAAAACTATGAGTAATATAAGCTGATACTTGACTCTAGAATTTAGGGTTTAAAAAGGGAAACCAAGGAAACCTAAGGAACTTCGGAAAGGAAAGTTCCTAACCAACCAAGGTGACTGGTTATTGTGTGTTGTATTGTTGATATAATTTCTATATATAGGTAAATATATATAGGGAATAATGTTAAATTGGCATGATCAGGGATATATATTTATCTGATTACTATGCTTGTTGAGATAATGCTTGTATGTTTGTTTTGGAAACTGAAATTGTACCCGGGATACATAATTAGCATGCTTGAAAAGGGTACTTGGCGGGAAAATATAGTCGGCTTCGGTCGTCGGGAAATGATAGTCGGTGACGACCGGCGGAAAATATAGTCAAGTTACCTAAGCATAGCTAGCGGGAAAATAGTCGATGTGCACATTGGCGGGATAATAGGGTACAGGGAAAGATTCCACAGGAATTGTTGTTATCTTAGTATACGTGTGAAAGTACTGGGGATGTTTTTATTATGTGATAACCAGCGGTCAAGCTGGGGTTGATTGTTTTAACCAGTGGTCGAGCTGGGGATTGTCCAACGGTTTGGCTAGAAAATAATAATGATCTTGTGGTAATGTTCTTGTTGACTATGTATTGCTTTGCCAAAAATATATTTCTATTGACTAAGCTATTTTTTTTTTTATCTAAAAGCACCACTCACTAGGCTTTAATAGCTCATGTTTTCCATGTTTTATGTTTTACCCCCCCACTCCCCCAGGTAGTGAAAGGTGAGGAGTTACAGGGTGCTACTAAGGTCAAGGTTCTGCCATAAGCCACAGTTACACTTCCGAAGGGTTTTACAGTTGTTGTCGTAAACTTTGTTGTTAAGTCTTGGATTTGTATAGACATTGTATTGTTGTAATAAAATGGGTCTACTTAATCAGTTGATTGTTGAATTTGTTCATTGGTATCAGAGTTATTTCTGCAAGAGTTATTAGGCAGTAAGTGTCAACCAAAGGATTGATAACTGCTACAGTCACGCCCTTTCTCAGGCTCAGAGGGTGGTCTTGGGTGGGGTGTGACAAGTAACCACTAAATGTAACTCCGTTGACTAGTTTGGTTTCTATTTTAATAGGATGACTTAGGCAACTTGTTGGGAATGGTGTCCTAAATCTCCTTGTAATCTCGTAAGTTTGTAAACTCTGTATAAACATATTTTTATTAATAAAATAAGTGTTATTTTATAAGCATATACTCAATCCAATAAACTAAGATCCTAGATTATTTTATGTAAGTTTGAACAAGTATGTAGAGACATACAGATGGATCTTGTTTAAATGATAACTGTTGACTCAGTTTTTGATAGGTAAGGATGTATGATGTTCTATGCTAATGATGATGCGATACTACTTCTAAATATGCGTTAATTATGGATGTTCATGTAGTATTGTCACACCCTGCCCCAGACCATCCTCCGTGCCTTGGAAAGGGCGTGATTGAAAGCAGTTATCAATCCTTTGGTTGACACTTATTGCCTAATTACCAATGAATAAATTCAACAACCAACTGATTAAGTAGGCCCATCTTATATTACAACAATGTAACATTTATACAACTCAAAGACTTGACAATAAAGTTTACAACAACAATTATAAAATCCTCCGGAAATGTAACTGTGGCATATGGCAGACCTTGACCTTAGCAGCACCCTGGAACTCATCACTTTCTGCTACCTGGGGGGGGGGGGGGGAAAAACATAAAACATGGAAAACATGAGCTATAAAGCCCAGTGAGTGGAAAACTTTGTCAATAGAAATATATTTTTGGGAAAGCAATGCATAGTCAACAAGAACGTTACCACAAGTTCATTATTGTTTTCCAGCCAAACTGCTGGACAATCCCCAGCTCGACCGCTAGTTAAAACAACCAACCCCAAGTTGACCGCTGGTTATCACATAATATAACATCCCTAGTACTTTCACACGTATACTAAGATAACAACAATTCCTATGGAAACTTTCCTTGTACCCTATTATCCCGCCAATGTGCACATCGACTATTTGCCTACTAGCTATGCTTCGGTAACTTGACTATATTTTCCGCCGGTTGTAACCGACTATCATTTCCCGCCGACCAAAGTCGACTATATTTTCCCACCAAGTACTTTTTTCAAGTATGCTAAGTATGTATCCCAGGAACAATTTCAGTTTCCAAAACAAACATACAAGCAATATCTTAACAAGCATAGTAATCAGATAAACATATATCCCTGATCATGTCAATTTAACATTATCCCCTATATATATTTACCTATATATAGAAATTATATCAACAATACAACACACAATAACCACTCACCTTGTTTGGTTAGGAACTTTCCTTTCCAAAATTCCTTAGATTTTCTTGGTTTCCCTTTTTGAACCCTAAATACCATATTCAAATATCAGCTTAGATTACTCATATTTCTAGACCTTATTTTAAGATACTTCCTTCTGCAAACATGTTCTACAATGTCTTAGGAAGCTTACCCTAAAATCGTAACTCAGAAATTCTCGTGGTTTGGTTGGAATCATCAAAACATCAAGACTGGCCCAGCTTACCCGACAACTCGACCCTTTTGTCTTTTCCTCATTCTTCAGCTCGATTCCTTAAAGCTTCTTCTCCGGAAGCCCCACCATGAAAACTAGACTCCTTTTATCTTTCAGATGGATTTGAATCACATAAAACGCACGAGTATTCTAGGAGAACTCTTCGTCTCAAGTTGTTGTTGCTTTCCAGACTTCACTGTCCAATGCGTCCTATTTGAACTTCTATGTCCAATGCATGGATTTTGCTCTAACGTAAGGTTTCCTCAAATTTTCCACTCTTCTTAAATGTATTTTGAGTTGTGATCTGAAGAATGAAGTCTTTGGTCCTATTTATAGGCGTCCAAGATTGCTCCATGGCCGACACCTCCTACTTGGCCGCATGACCAAGTGTCTCTTCCTAACACCATCAACGCAATCTTGCATCAGCACAACCCAATATGTCTTCTTCTCCTTTCACCAACGCATGGCCCTTAACTTTGTATGTCTTCTTATGCTGCCACCTTCTTTACTTAAGGCTTAAGAATTCTTCCTAACAAGCCACATGTCCGGATGACATCCTCAATGAGTTCATCCTTCATATGCGTCCACAAACTCTTGGATGTTCAACGCATCATTTCCATTTTCCTTCCTTCAGCCGCATGCCATTACCAACAACCCTTCCAACGCATTAACCAACTTCTTCCAACGCATTGGTCCCTTCCAATGAATCAACACAACTTCTTCCAATGCATTGGTCCCTTCCAACGCATCAACACAACTTCTATACTTAGCCAAATTTCCAAATTTTCCCTTTGCCCAAGTACTCTTTCCAAGATCTTGTGGCTAATGTATAGCAATGCCTAGTCCAACACTTAGTCAATTTTGAGGGATTTAAGCTTAACTCAAAGCTACTCACATAGCAATGCCTAGTCCAACACTTAGTCAATTTTGAGGGATTTAAGCTTAACTCAAAGCTACTCACATAGCAATGCCTAGTCCAACACTTAGTCAATTTTCAGGGATTTAAGCTTAACTCAAAGCTACTCACATAGCATGCCTAGTCCAACACTTAGTCAATTTTCAAGGATTTAAGCTTATATCAAAGCTACTCAAGGAAAATCTATTCAACACTTAGAAATTTCTGTTTTCTTCAACATAGGATTTAACTTTCATCTAGTTAATCCCTTCATCACTTGGAAATTCGGGTTTCACAAGTATGCCATGCGCTGTCACGTGGACTGGTTTAGGTCATTGCGATTCCATCGCAAGTTTCTCGGTGTGATCCGAGGTTGAACACGGGGACTGGTTTAGGTTATTGTGGTACGTTTATGATATATGCGACCAGGTTTTCAATCTTTAAAAGTGTGTGTTCATACAGATATATAAATTGCAATAAAATAAAGGAAAGTAGTAAATATGCGATAATAAAATGAAAATACAATAAACCTAAGCTAGATAATACAAGATACAGGCATTATGTACAAGATGCGGGGGTCAAGGCTGGCTGTGAAAGTTGTGCAAAGACGTGTGATGCGGCGGCCAGTCTTATGTATATAATAGAAAGAGAAAGACAAATAATATAAACAACACAAGTTCTTAATTGCATTGAAGCTACAAATACTGTTCTGCTCTTCTCTTGGCGTATACCTCTCAGTGATTGGCCGCGCTCCCACATGTCTGTGGTGAAACAAAGACTAACGTAATAAACGCAACGTTGCTTCCATTTCTGGAAGTACTACTCGCTTTAGTTAATGTATTCTTTTAACCTTCTCTCAATAGATCAGAATGGCATCTTCACTTCTGCTCTCACAGGTGAAGATGTCGTCTAGCATGTCATACCTAAACGCATTTTATATCATTAACAAAAATTAAGTACTTGGTTAATTCATATTGCTTATCAGGGAATTAAGAAAACATCATGAAGAAAGTGATTGACGGGTGAATGGAAATAGACAGAAAATGGTAAATGGAAGCTATCGAAACATTTAATATCTTTATTAAGCGTTTGATACATGGTGTGTGAATGAAGAGATAATGAAACGGTGAAATACAACAATGAAAAAGATAGACAAATACAAATAAGTGCCAATGTCTTGGCACTGATTTGATGGAGATCTGCTTGCCGGATAGGATGGATTTGATGGCAGAAAGAGCTTCCCTCTCAGGCTTGCTCCACCGGTAGCAGGGATCTTTGCACAGAGCTTTCAATCGGGTGTTTGGCAGATTAGATCTGAGATTTACCTCTCGGCCTGATCTCATTTTCTTCCTGGATTTCTTCTCTTAAGCATTCAGCTCAGCCTTTTCTCTCAACAATTTTGCAGCACTTACCCCGTATCCCGTACCATACCATTTCCCTGAAATCAATGGGGTATTTATAGGTGCAATCTCTGACTCCAGCCTTGTGGTGCCCACTTGATCGTTATGGTAATTCTGAAGATGGAGGGATATTATTCCTTTTGTTATCCAATCAGATCGTCAATTCTACACAACCGTTAGTTGTACACGTGTCTCAATCCTCCACTTTTGCATTGCTCAGCTGCATCTTTCGATCTTAGGTTCGCATGCGGTGTTGTGTTTATTACCGCATGCGGTTGAAACACAGCTCTGGACCGACTATCACATTGCACAGTCATTGCAGTAATCGTTTTTTCATTGTTGATTGATGGGTGTAGTGTGACAGAGATGCGTTCATCAATTTCTCATGAGCCTTGAGCGGAAGCGGTGACTTAGTCTCCTGCAAAACAGAGTAAAGTTCGGCTTGTCTTCCATCTTTATGGTGTTAGTGGGTGTAATTGCAAACATTTATAATTATTGTAATACTAGGCTAATTTTCATACAATCGGCGCATATTTACTAACTTTAGGCTGCAATATCTAGATAAGGTGGCATAAATAACTTGTATTTCTATAATTTATCACACTCGCAATATCATAAATAACTTATATCCTCAATTTTTGAACATAGGAGGCCTACTGGCCAAAGGATTTATCCAGGCTCTTCTGGCAAGTCTGGGGACAGTGTGGGCTTAGGCGGCAAGCCTGCGACTGGCAGCCAGGAATGGTGCCTCTCGCATGGCTACTTGATCAGGGGTGGAATGTGAAGTGGATCAGTTTGGGGTTTGGTCTGCCATGGATACAAGCTTGGAAAGGTCTGGTAAAAACTCGAGCTACTGGGGAGAAAGAAAGGTTTGGGATGCAAGACGCTTAGGGTTTCTTGTTTTCTAAAGTGAGGTAAAGGGTTTCCAATGAAGGACGAGATCGTATTTATAGGTTAGGCCATGGTGGGACCCAACGCGATTTTCACGGCGACTGGCCTCGAGCAGCTCAACAGGTGCATCGTTTCACCTCCTTCATTTATGGAATTTCAGAAAAAGTGTCCTTTCGTCATCCAAGCCATAATTGCTTGGGGATACGAATCGATTGGACTTCTTCCCAAATTGCCAAACGAATTTTTCTTTAATATTTTATTTTAATGGATGCATGTACAAGAATAACGCATTGTGCTCACAAACACAATTGTATCTTTGTAGAGGACGGGCAACAGCGCATATGTCCCCGCAACACACCCCTTAACTAATGCATTTCTAGAGGATACCTCAACATGGTGCATTTGGCTAAGGACGGGCAAAGGACACATGCGAGCGCAACACACCCCTCAACTAAATCCAGTTGAGTTAGGTGAACGCAAAGCATTCTTAATTGGTTTGGGATGCATCCATTGTCGTCTTGCTTTCTTGTTGTTAATTTTTTTATTATTTTTATTTTATAATTTTCATCAGCGCAAGTGTTGTCTCTTGTGGCAATAGATTATCCTTTATTACTCAATCATTCACCATTTAAAGCACAATGCATTGATTACAAAAAGAATTCAAAGAATTCAAGACGAGACAAAATTAAATGCAGAGAAGTGAATGAAGAAATAAATTCATCAAGTCAAAATTGAATTAAATGAAGAATTTAAGACATAATTCAGAATTTAAAGAGATAGAAGTTCAATAAAGCATTAAATATAGTATTGAGATATGGACCAAAAATTGCGTTGTCCTGGGTGATTGCAATCCACATCTCCGTAGGCAGTCAGGCTTGTCTGCTCAATGTCTTAAGGACATTGCTCCTTACCTGTAGATCTCAGGGCTTATGAATTGCTTTGCAATGTTCTTGGTGTTCAACCTCTTAGCTCAGAGGCCAGTTGGCCCACTTGGATCTCCATATTCCTTATAGAGGACGCTTGTGCTTACATCACTGCATCATCTTTATCCATATACTGCTTTAGCAGCTTCTCTATCGAGCCTCCCAATGTGTTAGACGATGATGGTTACTGGTTCTGTGGTCTTGATTGCCCTTGATTGTGGTGAGAACGGGGATTTCCTCTACTGCCCCCTTGATGGTTCACTGGCCCCTTGGGTTGGGATTGCCTCCCCAACCAAAGTTAGGATGGCTCCTCCAGCCCGGATTATAGGTGTTGCTGAAGGGGTTGTTATGGATAGCACACACTTGCTGAAGATTCAATGGACACCCATCAGCTACGTGAGCCCCTCCACAATTGACGTAGCGGCCACTTAAGTCGGTGCAGCGGGTTGCGCTGATTGTGGGGTAGTAGCTCCTTGGTTAATTGCCATTGATTGAAAGATCGAGGTCACCGTGGCCATCTGCATGGCCAACGTGGTCATTGTCTCCGCAGGGACAATGGCTGTTTCATTTTTCCTTCTTTCGGCACCTCAACCTCCATATCCATCGTTGATCTAGTCATCCATAATCTGCAAGATGCGGTCGAGAATGACTTTGGTCTCTGTGTATGTCTTATCCATAAAACCTCCTGCCGCGGAGGCATCAACAATAGCTTGCGTTGCTCTATTCAGGCCATTGTAAAATGTTTCCATCAAGGCACAATCGGGAATCTCGATATGCAAGCAGTTTTTCACCAGTCTCCTGAATCACACCCAGGTGGTGCTTAGGGTCTCATTCTCCTTCTGTTCAAAGTTCAACACATTCTTTCGTCACCTTGCATTGATGGTAGGTGGGAAGAACTTCTTCATGAGTCGCTCCACCAATTGCTCCCATGAAGTGATCTCATTTGGCTCTAGTGAGTAAGCCCACCTCTTAGCCTTATACCTCAAGGTGTAAGGGAACAGATACAATCTTATATTTTCCGGGGTCACGCCAGGTAAGGAAAAATTGCCGCACATCTCAACAAAGCTGGTCAAATGGGCATGTGGGTCTTCACCTTGCAGACCTTCGAACTACCCAGCATTTTGAATCATCTACAACATAACCGCTTAATCTCAAAATGTGCGTTCTCCTCCACAGTCGGCCTCAAGATTCCAGGCGAAAAATCATACAAACTAGGTGCCGCATAATTACACATCGGGATGTTGTGGTCAGCCGCAAGGAAAATAGGATCCTGAGTCGGTCGAACATCCCCTTGGTTTGTAACTGGCACCACGTTATCGTTGTTGTCCGCCATGCTGGCTGCCTTTTTTCGCTGAATTCGATTCTAACGTACCCTGTGCGGAAAGATTGCTCGATCTTAGGGTCAGCTACGAATTCCGGTTCAGCACCAGGACTCATAAACTGTCAGGCTGCTCTCCACGTTGAACAGTCAGTCCAAAGAAATCTTTCCTGCAAAATACCAAAATCACACTCAAACAATAATCCGTTAACCATAGTCCCCGAAAACGGCGCCATAAACTTGTTGACTAGGTTTTTGATGGGTAAGGATGTATGATGTTCTATGCTCATGATGATGCGATACTACTTCTAAATATGCATTAATTATGGATGGTCATGTAGTATGCCATGCGCTGTCACAAGTTTCCTTACGATGGAACCAAGTTTAATTCCATCGCAAGTTTCTCGGTGTGATCCGAGGTCGAACACGGGGACTGGTTTAGGTTATTGTGCTATGTTCATGATATATGCGACCAAGTTTTCAATCTTTAAAAGTGTGTGTTTGTGCAAATATATAAACTGCGATAAAATAAAGGAAAGCAGTAAAGATGTGATAATAAAATGAAAATACAATAAACCTAAGCAAGATGATACAAGATACAGGCTTCATGTATAAGATGCGGGGGTCAAGGCTGGCTGTGAAAGTTATGCAAAGACGTGTGATGCGACGGCAAGTCTTATGAATAAAATAGAAAGAGAAAGACAAATAATATAAACAATGCAAGTTGTTAATTGCATTGAAGCTACAAATACTGTTCCACTCTTCTCTTGGCGTACACCTCTCAGTGATCGGCCACGCTTCCACATGTCTGTGGTGAAACAGAGACTAACGTAATGAACACAAGGTTGCTTCCATGTCTGGAAGTACTACTCGCTTTAGTTAACACATTCTTCTAACCTTCTCTCGATAGATCAGAATGGCATCTTCACTTCTGCTCTCACAGGAGAAGATGCCGTCGATCATGCCTTAGCTAAACACATTTTATATCGTTAACACAAATTAAGTACTTGGTTAATTCATATTGCTTCTCAAGGAATTAAGAAAACATCATGAAGGAAGTGATTGATGGGTGAACGAAAATAGACAGAAAATGGTAAATGGAAGCTATTGAAACATTTAATATCTCTATTAAGCGTTTGATACATGGTGTGTGAATGAAGAGATAAAGAAACAGTGAAATACAACGATGAAAGAGATAGACAGATACAAACAAGTGCCAATGTCTTGGCACTGATTCGATGGAGATCTGTTTGTCGAATAGGATGGATTTGATGGCAAGAAGAGCTTCCCTCTTAGGCTTGCTCCATCGGTAGCAGGGATCTTTGCACAAAGCTTTCAATCGGGTGTTTGGCAGATTAGATCTAAGATTCACCTCTCGGCCTGATCTTGTCTTCTTCCCAGATTTCTTATCTTAAGCACTTGGCTCAGCCTTTTCTCTCAACAGTTTTGCAACACTTACCCCGTATCCTGTAGCATACCTTTTCTCTTAAATCATTGAGGTATTTATAGGTGCAGATCTCTAACTCTGGCCTTGTGGTCCCTACTTGATCGTTATGGTAATTCCGAAGATGGAGGGATATTATTCCTTCTGTTATGCAATCAGACCGTCAATTTTACACAACCGTTAGTTGTACACGTGTCTCAATCCTCCGCTTTTGCATTGTTCAGCTGCATCTTTCTATCTTAAGTTCGCATGCGGTGTTGTTTTTATTACCGCATGCGATTAAAACACAGCTCTGGACCGACTGTCGCATTGCGCCGTCATTGCGGTAATGGTTTCTTCATTGTTAATTGATGGGCGTAGTGTGACAGAGATGCGTTGATCAATTTCACGTGAGCCTTGAGCGCAAGCAGTGACTTGGTCTCCTGCAAAACACAGTAAAATTCGGCTTGTTTTCCATCTTTATGGTGTTAGTGGGTGTAATTGCATACATTTATAATTATTGTAATACTAGGCTAATTTTCATACAATCGGCTCATATTTACTAACTTTTGACTGCAATATCTAGATAAGGTGGCATAAATAACTTGTATTTCTACAAGTTATCAATAACCTAAATGGTCTATAGTAAATGGATAAGGTTAGAGTACCTTATCCTGGTAACACTATGGATACGACTCGCTTTGTAAGTCTTACAACTATTGTAAAGTGCTACAAATGATCTGATCCTGATCATTCATGTGAAGACATACGAGCGGGGGTATCCTATACAAAGAGTTTGTATTAGCTCGGACCATGAAATGATTAATCTCTTTATATAATACCATTGATAACAGACACTTACATTTCACTAGGATGACCATAAGTGACATGACCTGAATCCTTAGTGAGTTGTGAACTCTTATTCATGAAGGCGGCCTTTTGATTTGTATGGGTGAGAGTGGCCAGATTGCCAACTTAACAAGCCTACCATTTTGGGGATTCGTCGGATTGGGGAGCTGGGAACTCAGCTACACAAGATGAAATTCACTCCTTCTCCGATGCCGGGGTAAGTAGATAAATTGCTCCCTTAAGAGCTGATTCCTGGTCTTGAACATTTTTGCCACACCCTCACTTGGCTAGAAAGGACTCAGTCATAGTGGGACTATGACTTACTGTTCATTAGAGAAATCATAGTACTTAAGGAGTTAGATGTAACTACAAGGGCAAAACGATGATTTGGCCTAACTGTACTTATGAGCAATTTGTGAAGGGTTGTCGCACTGTTGATTGGTTATATCCAATGGACACAAAAATATATCTGTAGTACGAAGAGTGCAACTGTCGGTCTTTAGTGGAGTGCCTGACAGTTAACAGATGGTGGATAATGTAATTAAAGAGTTTAATTAGTTATTCACGTACAGGTGGAGCTTCAAGCTACAGGTCCATAAGGTCCACTTGGTAGCTCAAAAGGATTATGTTGAGAATCATTTTTTTGGTTAATTTGTATTGTTCAAATTAATAAGAGGGAATTTAATTATATGTGATATAATTGATATAATGTATTTGATACATTAATTGGAGGAATAAATATTTGAATGAGATTCAAATAGTTGTTAATTTAATATAAATATTATATTAAATGCCATAAAATAGAGAAAAAGAACCATAGTTTATATTGTATGTGATGCAATATTAAAACTATATGTTATAAATATAATATGATAAGTTAGTTATCTTATTTATTTATATTATTTATTATTTTGAATAATAATCCTTTTTCTCAAAAACTACCTCAGTGGGTGGTTATGAAATTTTTTATTGCAATTGGAATAAAAATGAAAAAGAGTTTTTCATTTTGATACGGACAACAATTAAGCCAAATACACTAAAAGATTGCAAAGAGAGACTATACGATAGTCTACACGACAAACTCGGAGCATATACAATAAGCTCTCTTTGTCTTTGCGATAGCCTATGTGATAGGATCTTTTTCTATGCGATAGCCTAGCCGATCGAAAAGCTAGGTATACAATAGTACTTCTTTGATTGTCTTCCTCCTCCAAACTCACAAATATCCTCTTAACCAAAGTAGTCAGAGCCCACCATTCTCGGGTTCTCACCCTGGGCATACTAAGGAATTCGAGTGGTAGTGTTCTTTTCCATTTGGTTCGTGTTACACTTGAAGAAGGTCTTTAAGTTTTTGTTGTTATTTGATTGAGAAGTTTGAGACCATTCGAGGGATACGTGAAGAAGTGTTCTTCAAATGTAATTTCCCATGAACTATGTATTTTTAATGAAAAAGCATGTTGTAATTTAATTAGATTGCATAATCTTCTTGTATGATTGTAAATGTATGCATTCAATCACAATGGAATTTGGACGATCCACTTCCGCTCAAGGGTCTCCTCATGTTGAGTTTTCCTACAATTGGTATCAGAGCAAGGTTGTGTTCTAATTTCTAAATTCCATTTGTTGTATTGAAATTTGTTTACAGTTTGGTGGGTTTTAAGTTTCTACATTGTGTTTAAGTGTTAAATGTATGTGGATGCTTGTTGATGGATGTTTAAGGGGTAGTTATTTTTGTTTTTGGGTTTCTGTTTACATTAAAAAAGTTGATTTGTAAGGGCCTTGCATTTTTAGGCATAAACACTTGCAATTGAGTCTGTATTCCTTTTGAGTTTTGAGTCGTTCGTGAAGAAGCTTCAGACACAAAGAGTTGCATTTTGCTTCGATGGAGAAGACGAATCGATGGTCGCATGGTGTAGCTCAAGCTAAACGATCGTTTAGACTTGGCTATGTGTTCATGTAGAACTGTTCTACTCGATTGTGTAGCATTTGCTAGACGATCGCATAGCCAATGCTCGCGATCATGTAAAGAGTTTACTTGATCATGTTGTATTGGCTACATGATTGCATAGATGCTCGAGGGTAAATGATCGTGGGGTATTTGATACACGACGCAAGGCATGTGTGCTAAATGATCATACAGGCTATCATGCTCATCACATAGTCATTAGCTACACGATCGCATAGTATACGATACTCAGCGCTTGCTACTCGATCGTGTAGACTATCATGCTCATCGCATATTCATTAGTTACACGATCACATGGCATGCATTACTTGAAGCGTGCTGCACGATCTCGTGGACTTTCATACTCATCACATTGTCCTAAGCCACGCGATCATTGCTACATAATTGTTTACACTCTACATGCGTTACTCGCGATTAAAGGATTTGCTACACGATCAAGTAACGAGGCGTTAAGGCAGGCGATTCAAGACCTGATTCACCTGTTTGAACTGGTTGACTCCAACTTTTGTAATAGTGTAGCATTAGTTTTCTGGTTTTGAGATACACTATCTCGGTCCATCAAATTTTAGTTAAATATGCATGTGATGTATGTTTATATTTGGAGTTCTTATGATTGAGCCACCAAAAAGGAAGGTGCACCTGGTATAAGTAGTAACTTTCAATTCTTTTAAGCCTTTCTTAACCATACTTTCATGTCTTCAGGATCCCTCTCATTCGAATGTGATATCTGTTCATTCATGCACCCCTCATGAATTCGGGTCGTTACATAATATAAGAGTTATAATATATGCATGCATCATCTATATTATAAATGTTATAATATAAGGTTGTATGTTAGCATGGAATGTTTGCTTAGCTCATTACTTGTATATAAAAGTTATATATATTAGTAATGCATAAACATTGCATGAAAAATGACACTTAGGTTTATTTATAAAAGTTATAAATAACTTATGAATGTCTAACTAGCAATGTGAATGGTTTTAATTGTTTCATTTTTTATAAGAGTTATAAATAATGAAATTAGAATTAAAATCAATAACCAAGAGCTGCTTGCAAACTTAGGTAAAATCATTTTTAAAATATTTTTAAAATATGATTAAGATAGACCTAAGCTCATAAATTTCTAATGAGATTAGAAATTAGATTAATATTTTAAATCAGTTTAATATGATTAAATTGATTTCAATAAAAGATTAAATTTGTAATAAATCTATCTATAAGGGGCCTTTTGTCTAAGGCGGGTTCTGGCTAGGCTGGAGTTTTTAAGCTGATGAAAACTGAACACCCTTACTTGGGAACCTACCTGCAAAGGTGAATTAGATAGATTTGCTACAAGCATGCAATTATTGATTAATGTTTGTTAAAGTGTTTAATGAATGTTCATCAAAATTGTTTACTTTCCAAAGTAAGTGTTACTTTTGGGCAAACTTAAATAATCACTTAGTAAAACTAATTAGCCGTATTTTTCCTAAGTAAATTAAACCTTAGGTCGTCAAAATTCTCAGTGGGAGAAAAAGATATATATGATATGTCATTTCCACTCATGTTTGTCCTTTAATATTCACGCTATGAGATTCATGCTTGGCCTCGTGGCGCCCTGGGAGCAATGGTGTTCGCATGGGTCAATATCAAGGTGAATGGAAAGAGTATTTATTGTAAGTGGGAGAAGGATGTGTGTCAACGTGTCCTACGGTCTCTTTCATTAGTTTGCACTATGAGACCTTCTTGAACGGCCTCGAGGTGCCCTGGGAGCATCCCCCTTCGGATGGTTTGTGTAGTTGGTCAATATCAAGGTGAACTTCAGGAATGGATAGAGTCACTTTAGTTTTTTCCCCAGTCGGTTTTTCCCTTCGGTTGGCTAATTAGGGCAGAACTCTAGGATCTAAAATGAAGGGTCAGACTTATCGGAAATTGTTAAGCAAGTTAATGATTTCTTGACCAAATCAATGATGACTATTCGTTATAGGAATAAGAGTTACTGATGTAATGATTAGTTGAGAGTGTCTCAATTCAGTGAAGGGAGAAATTGACTACCCTTTGATTGATTTTGTCCTAAATCAATGAAGCGTCATTGCAAAAGTAGATGTTATATGGGGTTCATTTAGATTTTGCTAAACCTGATTGGATTTTTTTTTTAAAGAGTTATGTTAAAATCTAACGTAGATTAATATGTTTGTTTTTTTTAGCAAAATGTCAATGATTGATTTTCCATTAGTTGCCTTTTCTACTTTGACCAATTTTAATTACATGACATGGAAATAGTCTACTAAAAGATTTTTCGTGGTAAACGACCTTGATTTTGTCATGTTTGAGGATTGTCCTCAAGTCCTAACCCCTAATGCACCATGAAATGTTCGTAATGCATATGAGGCATGGATGAAGGCTAATTCGAAGGCTCGACTTCACATTTTGGCAAGCATACCTGATGCATTGGCCAAAAGGTTTGAGAACATAGTCATTGCATGTGAGATCATGGAATCGTTGCAAGAATTGTTTGAATGTAAGTTCTCACTATTCAAGAAAAATGGGATTGCTGACAATGAAACCAGTAGTGTCAGTTCCCAAGATAATCTCCAGTCCATATTGAATGTCAAGGGACTAACAGAGAAAGCAATTGTTGCTAACTTCGATAAAGTTTATGAACGAGGATTGTCCTCTGAGATGAAACTTGGAGTTTATAATATGGGTTCTGATAGTGATCCAACTACTCTCCAAAAAAAGGAAGAAATCCAAAGACGATAAATGTGCTTTATTTGTCTTGGAGACGTGCTTATTAAAGACTAATGATTCTGCCTGGATAATTGATTCAGGGGCTACTAACGACGTATGTTCTTCTCATCGAGGATTTAGTTCCTTGAAATAGTTGGAAATTGGAGAGTTGACTCTTAGAGTCGGTACTGGTGATGTCATTTCAGCTATTGTTGCAGGCAGGCTTAAGTTACTTTTGGACAAGAAATGGTATATGTTATTGGATAACATTTATGTAATTCCTCATATCAAGAGGAACGTAATTTTAGTTTTTTGTCTGATTGAACAAAATTATTCCATTTCCTTCTCTTAGAATAAAGTGTTTATTTTTAAGAATGGAATGGATATAAGTTTTTGTTCAATGGAAAGTAACTTGTATGTACTAAGGTTGTTAGTCATAAAAGTAGTGCTTAATACTGAAATATTCAAAATAGCAACAATTGTAAAAAGCCCAAAAGTTTCTCCTAAAGAAAATGCTTATCTTTGGCATCTAAGGTTAGGTCACATCAATCTCAATAGGATTGAGAAGTTGGTGAAAAGTGGACTTCTAAATGGTTTAGAAGAAAACTCTTTGCCAGTATGTGAATCATGCCTTGAAGGCAAAATGTCCAAACGACCTTTTACTGGAAAATGTTATAGAGCCAAGGAAACCTTGGAGCTTATACTTCAGACCTCTATGGTCCGATAAATGTAAGAGCACGAGGTCGGTATGAATATTTCATCTCCTTTATAGATGATTATTCTAAATTTAGGTATCTACACCTAATGCAACATAAGTCTAAAGCTCTTGAAAAGTTCAAGGAATATAAGACTGAAGTTGAAAACTTGTTAGGTAAGAAGATAAAAACACTACAATCTGATCGTGGTGGAGAATGTATGCACTTAAGATTCCAGAACTATATGATAGAACATGGAATAACATCCCAACTCTCAGCCCCGATACACCTTAGCAGAATGGTGTATCAGAAAGGAGAAACAGAACCGTGTTGGACATGGTTCGGTCTATGATGAGTTATGCTTGTCACACCTCATTCCAGATTCCCTTCTAACCTAGAATGAAGCATGAAGATGTTAAACATCATTCTTCTCTCTATGACATTTAATGTCCCAATTCTCAACATATCCTGTACTAAAGATCAAACCCAAACATCCAAACCCATTTTAAAAAATAATCTATGTTCATTGACGAAGTTTAAGAATTTGATTCAGTTTAAATCACAATACTGTTTAAGAGATCTACAGACCAACAGTAAGGATTATTTTGAAAAAAAACCTCCCATGACATGTAACTCATAAGTTTTAGCTATTATGGAATACTCTCAAATACATGCACAAACAATACAACAGATGTTTTACAACACTAGTGACGTTTGATGGCTCAGCAGGCACTAGGACCTTGTCGCTACCTGGGGGTGGGGAAAAACATAAAACATGGAAAGCATGAGCTAAAGCCCAGTGATTGGTAGTTTAATATAAATATAAGCTATCGCTTTCTAAATCATCAATAAAGTTTAACAAATCATTTAGTAAATCATTGAACAAAGTATAAAAGATTCAACAACATCTCAAACACGTGCTAGTAAAACGAAAGTGGCATAATCAACTCTCATAAGCACATCATAAAGCATTCAGTCGTTATCAGAAAACCACACCAACTCTATACCCAAATATTCGTTTAGAACAATGGGTTACTCTGGAAAAAGAATACCCCCTGCGGTGTAAACCAAATCACAAGGTCATACATGCATGCAGAGCTGCCTCAAGGCTAAGCATAGATACACACCACAAGCCCAGGTTACTCTAGACTCCCCGGTATACTCTCGCCACATCTTACTCCGGTGGTAGCCCCCTGATAGCCTGGGTGGTGCTATAGGTGTAGGTTCCTCTGGACTTTCCAGTATACTCTGGCCATATGTGGCCCCGATAGCCCCCTAATCGCCTGAATAGTGTCGAAAAAATAACCATCTCTCGGGTACAAAAATCAATAGTTTGAAACCATTTCCACAACCATTTTACAACTTTGATTCCACCATCAAGAGTTTTTCATAAAAACCATAAATATCATAAGTATGTAAACTTTGATTTCAATCTATACTTTGATAAATCAAGATCATGTAAAACCATCAAGAGTTTGGAAATCATGATTTAAACATTTTTGAAATATCAGACAAGTAAAATAGATCATGCCATCACATTTCATAAATCATAGCATATTATAATATATAATTAGTTTCTACATAAAAACATTTGAAAATAAACCTCTCACTGTTAATCTGCTCCTCCTCATAATTTTGGTTTCTCCATCTCTTGTTTATCCTAAAATTATATTGATAATCCTCTAGTTATAATTCACATGACCATAATCTAGTTATTTGAAAATTAATCTTCAAGTATAACAAATTTCACTTAAACTTTTCTCAAATCCCTAATTTGATCAAAGGTAGAGTTTGCTTTGTAATCTGGTCCTTCAATTGCTCTAAAATTAACTCAAGATCTTAAAATTAATCTTCAATAGGAACTAGTTTTATTCCAATTTTCCTTAATTTGAGTCATTAATCCTAATTACTGTTTACTTCAAATTAACCCCTTAATCAACTTCATAGTTGACTTAGGATCCCAAATTCTTCTAATTTCAGGTTTAAGGTATCATAACAATACCAATTGGATCCTTAATTATGCTGGAGAACACCTCAATTAACTTAAATTTAATTTTCCAGCTTTTAATGACGGACAATAGATGACAGACAGAAGTCAAACAGGAACTCTTTCTTCAACCTCCAGCCCAGGAATTTCCAGATTTGGCCTCTATTTTTCCCGTGAGTGTTTCAGACTTAACTTCATCATTGTCCAGCCATTTAAAGCTTAATTAGCCTATACAAAACTTTTACCCATCCAATTAATTAACTTACCTCAATGTTTGGACGTCCGAATTGCCCTAGAACTCCCGGAATCAGTCAAACTCTCCACGGTACCCTTGTTTTTCTTGTGAGAAGTTCTAGAACATTTAGAGCTTAAAATTAGAATTTCCAGCAAATAAAGATCAAATAAAAGACCATAGAACTCTAGAGGAACCTTATAAGTAGCTTACCTTTAAATTTGGAGCTTTGAATTAGCCCTTAACTCCACGAATTTGCTAAAAACCCGAGCATGCTTTGTTTTCTCTATAACTCTAGCGCCATTGTTTTTCTTCGTTTTCCTTACTTCTCCGGCCAAATTTCTTCAAATAAAGCCTCCTACGAGCTTCTTCTTTACTTACTATTTAATATTCTTTCATTTTACCCAATTTTCCTTCACAAGAACAGCCGTAATTTGAAAACAACTTTTTCCTCTTCTTCGGTCGTCCAAACTCAAAAAAATCGTAATTCCCTTTCTCTCTTTGTTTTCCAGCTTCAATTTCCAGTTTAACATGTGCCTAGATGGTTAACCCTTAACCTCAAAGCCATCCAATGAGAAATTCCAATAGAAAGCACCTCAATTTTTCTAAAATCTCTCAAATTCTCTTTTTTCCTCTTCCTCTCGGTTCTCTTCATTTTCCCTTAATTTCCTTTAATTTCCAGCACATTTATGCCCAATAAGTCTTAAACAAGCCAAATTTACTCTTAAAACTCATAAATTACCAAAATTTTACCACTTTTCAAAATGTTGACTTTTTTACTTTGACTTTAACCATTTAACCGTTGACTTTGACTTATCCTGAGCATGCCAAATTCATCATCGAATTTGTTTTGCATGCTTAATTAGGTTTTTTACCCTTAAATTATTCTTCGAATCCTTATTTCCTCTTCCTAAATGAAACAAACGTTAATCTAAATCTTTTTATTTTTAATTATAAATTTTATCAAGAGATCCACATCAAACTTTATCTCGAATCTCCGAGTTCAATCTCAACTATATGCTTCCTAATATTCTAAGAAAGACTAGAAGAAGAGAGGGCTTACAATGCTCATTTTCCAAACTCGTTTTGGGGATATGCAGTAGAGACTACAGTTTACATTTTGAACAATGTTCCCTCAAAGAGTGTTTCTAAAACACCTTTTGAGTTATGGAGAGGTCGTAAAGGTAGTTTATGCCACTTCAAGATTTGGGGATGTCCAACCCACGTGCGAATAGCAAACCCCAAAAAGTTGGAACCTCGTTCAAAAGTGTGCCTATTTGTAGGTTACTCTAAAGAAACGAGATGTGGATACTTCTATGACCCAAGTGAGAATAAAGTGTTTGAGTCAACAAACGCTACCTTCTTGGAAAAAGACCACATAAGGGATCATAAGCCACAAAGTAAACTTGTTTTAAATGAGATTTCTAATGAGACTATTGAAACTTCCACAATGGTTGTTGAATAGGCTGATAGATCAACAAGAGTTGTTGGTGTCAGTTTATCTAGTCAACCATCTCAAGAGTTGAGATTGCCTCGATGTAGTGAGAGGGTTGTGAACCCACATGTATGCTACATTGGTTTAACAGAAGCCCAAAGCATCATATCTGATGATGGAGTTGAGGATCCATTGTCTTATAAGCAAGCAATGGAAGATGTTGACAAAGATGAATGTATTAAAGCCATGAATCAAGAAATGGAGTCTATGTACTTCAATTCGGTCTGAGAGCTTGTAAATCAACCTGATGAGGTAAAACCTATAGGTTGTAAATGGATCTACAAGAGGAAAAGAGGTGTATATGGAAAGGTACAAACCTTTAAGGCTAGACTTATGGCAAAGGGTTATACCCAGGTTGAGGGAGTGGTCCATGAAGAAACTTTCTCACCTGTTGTAATGTTAAAGTCTACCAGGATTATCTTGTCCATATACAGCGAATGCGGCCATTGAATGATTGCAGCTATGCGACAACGCATTCTAATGGGATCAACGCAAGGTTGGTGGAATCAACGCATCAATGCATCTACCTTGAGAAAAACCAAAAGATGATGTTGATATTTCACCTACCACGTCGTTAGTGGCAAAGTTTCAGAAAGGACTCACATGCCGAACGTCAGACTCAGAGCAGTCCAATTAATGCTGTTGGTGACCCAAGCTTTATAAATAAAAGTCGATGAGCTGAAATTCAAATTATCTAGGGATGATCCTTGTGATTCGGGGATTTTCCCCGCGATGAAGACAAACGCGTGAGAAGATGGCTGAGAGTTCTTCACCTCCTTCATCCATTCCGAGTGACGACTGGAGCCTTCGACCAGAGCTAGATCTTGAGAGAGTCAGTTCCTCCGCCCATCTATGGCACCACCGGCAGCATTGATGCACATCTGCTGGGAGCAAGTCTTTGCTTCCAGCTGGTCATTTCCTTTTCCTTTCTTTTCTCATATTGTATTCTATGACATTTTGGAATTAAGAAATTAATACAATTTGTTTTCAATGCATTTCTCTGTTCCTTTGACTCCATCTCCATCTTCTTTGCTTAGCATCTTTACTTTCATTGCAACACTTAGTGAGATTGCTTGGGTATTGCATACTTAGTCATGTTGATTAGGGATATGAAGCATGTAGCAACCCATCGAGAGGTGTGCGTTGCGTGAGCGTGTGGGTAACTTTATTTTCTTAGTGTGAAGCTGCGGCAATGCTTGTCTATAGGCTAACGCATTGCTTGCCTATGAGTAAAGTCAGCAACAATCAACTACCCAGGAGGGTAAGTGGTTGGACGCATTAAGCAATGTATTCATTGTTCACTAGGGATAGTAACAATCTTGCATCAACCAAGTTCATGTGATTGTCTTGTATTATGTATGCTTCATTTGTCCATTAGGGATACTCGGGAGGGTAGTCTAAGGATAGGATCTAGGCTTGGGATGGTCAGGTTAGAATCTAGGCTCGGGAGAGTCAGACTAGAACACATAATACAAGAGATAAAGCTTAGGAATAAGCATTGTTTGCTATTAACCCATCGCATGCATCCTAGAGATAGGATATGATTGTGTGCGGTCCAGAATTGTGTGCATTTTACATCATCGCATAGGAAAAGAGTAGAGACTTAGGAATAAGCTCTATGGACACTTTTTCATTGAAGACATGTGTCCTAGACTTAGGAGTACCGCATTTGCATTGGAAAATGATTTTCCATGCATGAGTATAGCATGATCGCATTGGCTTGCGTTGACTAGGGTTGCCCTTGCGGTCACTCTTAAGGGTTGCAATGAAATCATCTCCGCATTTTATCTATATTCCCACACATTTATTTCATGTTAAGGTTTGTTGTATCTCTACCTTTCATGCATATTCTCATTGCGTTGTCGTTTAGATAGGAGTAGGAATAGGATTAACATAGAAACATCCCTTCCATTCTTTTATTTAAACTGCCGCACGCACATCACCGCATACATATAGCTACAAGTCCCTGTGTTCGACCTCGGATTACCTGAGAATCTTGCGTTCGCATTATACTTGGCGTGACTGCAAGAAAACTTGTGGCAGGACGCATGGTCATTGCATACATTCATTAACGCATTATCAGTCCAACGCATGACCATCGATGCATGACTATCAATGCATATCTTAGGAACAAGCATCGTATACTGCGTCCACGGGATTTTGGTTGTCGAGTAAAATTGACTTCTAAATTTCTGCCATCAGTGGTGTCCTCCCCGCTGCATTGTTCGTGTACGTTTAGATCGTGCTGTTGCAGTCAACATACTCACCGAGCGTAAATCGGTGGGAGGTTTTCCGCTGCTTAAGGTTCAGACATCTGGTATGAACCTTTTTCCTTATTAATTATTGTGTTATGAGCATACCAATAATGAGTTTTGCATGCATAACTGTATGTGTTTAATGTATGGCGTTTTTGTTTCGGTCACTATGAAATCAGAGCGATCTAAACCCGCTCATGGAACTCTCGGTATGAGATCATTCAATTGGTATCAGAGCCGGTTTCTGATACTTCGATTTCATCTGTTGCAACGAAATGACGTTTACATTCATGGTGGGTGCATTTCTACACAGTTTTAAATGTTAACTCTATTATGGATTTGTAGGATTAATGGATGTTTTTGGGATTAATTGCCTCGGTTTGTTTAATTCCTTTTACATTTGTGGTTGTTTGTAAAGGCCCCTGCATTTTTGGGCATAAATAATCGTAATCGATTCTGAAGTCTTGAGTCGTTCGTCAAAGTTCTAGGCAAAGGTTGCGGCTCTTCAAGGACGGAGATGATCTAGGGTTGATCGCATCGTGTAGAAGAGGTTCTACGCGATCGTTGTCCATCGCATCATGAAGATGAAGGAGTATGCGATCGTAGTTGAACGCATCGGTTAAACGATAAGGTATGCGATCAGGAGTTGCTCGTATCTGGTTAACGATCGGGCCCGCGATCGCTGAGTATTGTTTAATGCGTGCGCGCGCTAGACGATCATTTAAGTCAGCAAGCTTCATTGCTTAGTAACTAACTAAACGATCGCATAACATCGCAGGGTAAATCATTTACCAAGTTGCACACATCAGTTAGACAATGAAACGCTCGCGTATCATTTAAAGCGTGCTAGACGATCGTTTAGGTCAATAAACTTCATCGCTTAGTAACTGACTAAACGATCGCTTAGTAACTCAAGGTAAATTGTTTACTTGTCGTCGCGCTACACGATCATATGGACGATCAGGCATCACAGCCTCGTCATCATCTACGCGATTGTTATCTTATGTTCCTATCGTCTAGTGTGCGTTGAACGATTGTCTACCTGCTTGAGTTTGCTACACGATGAAGACCTCCTGGTGGTTCAAGACCTGGTTCGCTTGTGAACCAGTTTGTTCGATGAAAAATGTAATAGATAGGATTTTCATTTCCGTTTTTTTTTTCTTTTTGTTTAAAGGCTCATCCCAGTCCATTAATATCTTTGTTTAATACATGCGATGTATGTTTTATATGTCATATGATATGGACATATAGTAAATCCCACCTTAGGTTATGCAATAATCATGCATCATCTCTTTATTGTAATTGTTATAATTTAGAGAAGCATGATTTTAATTATGTAAGAGCATGCCCATGCATCATATAATATAAGAGTTATATTTATGCATGCATAAAAAGCATTGGCATGCATCATCTTTATATTATAATTGTTATAGTATAAGGGTGAATGAAAGCATGTTTGCTTGGTTATTAGGCGTAATATAAAAGTTATATAGTAATGACCGGACATTGCATGAAGCATGACACATAGGTTACTTTATAATTGTTATAAATGTCTCGTTATATGCAATGTTTTTAAGTTGTATCTTTTTAAGAGTTAAAGAGAAATTAGAACTAAAGAAAAAAGAAAGACATGCATGCTCACTTAGGTTTAATACATGATTTTAAAATGTTTAAAACATGGATCACATAGACCTAAGATCACAGTTCTAATATGATTATCACCCCTAAGGCTTTAATCTTTTAATCAATTTAACAGGATTAAATTGGCTAATAAAAGGTTAAAGTGTAGCAAATCTATCTATAAGGGACCTTTTGTCTAAGGCGGGTTCTGTCTAGGCTGGGGTATTTGAGTTGACGGAAACGTAACACCCCTACCTGGGAACTTACCTGGAAAGGTGAATTAGATAGATTTGATGCATGCATGCAAGTTAAGGACAGTCCATTAAAGTGTTTAAATGTGACTACTTGAATTTCATAAACAAACGTTATTTATGAGCAGGCTTTAAAAAGACCACTTAGACTAAAATCAGTAGCCGGATTATCTAGGTTAATGAATCCCTAGGTAGAACATTCAGTGGGAGGTACTTGGGGCATAAGATGCTTCACTTAAACCTTTCACTTTTCTCCTAAAGTTCACATCGTGAGATCTATCCTCGACCTCATGGCACCTTTGGCGTGTCCCCTCAATGGATGGTGTTTGAGTAGGTCAATATCAAGGTGGATGGAGAGAATGTTCATAGTAAGTGGGAGCGGGATGTGCGATAGCATATCCCTCGGTCTCCCTTGTTAGGTTGAATAAAGTTACTACACATCATCTCGAGGCACCCTGGGAGTGTCCCCCTAAAGGATGGCAATTTTGCGCATTTCTTTATTTGATCTCCTGTTAAAGGATAAGGTAACTTAGCCTCTTATTCTAATCTTTCTTTTCCCTACGGTTAGCGCATTAGGGCAGGACTCTGGCACCGAAAATGAGGGGTTACACTTACACGAAATAGTTAAAGGTTAATGATTCTGGATCGAAAAATTGTGGCTGTTAGGTTTAGTTCCAAGAGTTGGTTCTGCCTAATGGTTGAGAATGTCTCATCTCAGTGAAGGGGCAACTAATCACCCCACCAGTGGTGTTTGTCTTACTCACTGGGGCATCATTGCAAAATAGAAGTCTATAACTTAGGGTACTTAAAACTGTTTAGCAAAACAAATTGGTTTAAAAGTGGTTTAGCAAAATCTAATCGAGACTTGTTCGATTTTTTCAGCAACTTTTTCAAATGGCTACAGCCACCTTATCGTTGTTAAGCGCCGAAAAATTAACTGGCGACAATGTTTTAACATGGAATCACATGATCACGGTGATCGTAATCATCGAGGATTTCATGTTCGCTCTCCCGGAGGCTTGTCCTATTCCAGCTCCAAATGCCACTCGAAATGTTTGGGAGGCATACGAGCGATGGACAAGGGCAAATGATAAGGCCCGAGCCTATATCTTGGCAAGTCTTTCTGACGTCTTGGCCAAGAAGCATGAGCCTATGGTCTCAGCCCGTGAGATCATGGAGTCCCTGCAGGGGATGTTTGGACAACTGTCTAAACAGCTTATGCATGAGGCTCTTAAATACATATTCAACTCCAAAATGCAAGAAGGCACCTCTGTTCGTGAACATGTGCTAAATCCTACATTCTTTGTCGGAGATCTTCCTACACTTTGTTAGTAATGTGATTCTTAACAAAGTGAAATATAACCTTACAACACTCCTCAACGAGTTACAGACATACCAATCTTTACTGAAAAGTAAGGAGAGGTAGAAGGGTGAGGCAAATGTTGTTTCATCCTCAAGGATGTTCCATAGAGGTCCGACCCTAGGAAAGAAGTTTGTTCCTTCTACTTCTAACTCTGCAAAGGGGAAGAAGAAGAAGGGTGGTAAGGGAAAAGGGAAGGCACCTGCTAACCCACCGCTTGTCGCCCCGAGGAGGCATCCACCAGTTGCTAAGGGAAAGTGTTTCAATTGCAACCTAGATTGACATTGGAAGAGGAACTGTCCTCGGTATCTGAAGAAGAAGAAAGCAGCCAAGGCTAAAGCCAAGGCGGATAAAGGTAAATGTGATTTACTTGTGCTCGAAACTTATTTAGTTGAGAATGATGATTCTGCCTGGATAATTGATTCAGGCGCCACTAACCATGTTTTTTCTTCTTTTCAGGGGATTAGATCTTGGCGACAGCTGGAGGCTGGTGAGATGACGATGTGAATAGGCACTGGGCACGTCGTCTCAGTTGTAGTAGTGCGAGGACTCCAGTTAGCTTTACAGAATAGGTTTCTAATTTTAAATGATGTATATATTGTTCCTGAACCAAAAATGAACCTTATTTCTGTAAAGTGCATATTGCAATGTAAATACACTGTTTCTTTTAATTTGATTAAAGTGTTTATTCATAAAGATGGTGTTTTTATTTGCACAACAAATTTGGAATCGAATTTATATGTGCTAAGGTTGTTAGCCATTAATTCCCTCCATAATAATGAAATGTTCAAAACTGCCATAACTCTATCAAAACGTCGATGAATTTCTCTAAAAGAAAATGCCCAACTTTGGCATCTACGTTTAGGGCACATTAATCTCAATAAGATAGAGAGATTGGTGAAGAATGGACTTTTAAGTGAGTCAGAAGAAAATTCTTTACCTGTGTTCGAATCTTGCATTGAGTGTAAGATGACTAAACGACCTTTTACTGGAAAAGGTTCTAGAGCCAAGGAGCCTCTTGAGTTATTACATTATGACCTTTGTGGTCCTATGAATGTGCGAGCCCGATGTGGCTATGAGTATTTTATTAGTTTTACTGATGATTACTCTAGGTACGGGTATGTTTATCTTATGCAACGGAAGTCTGAATCCTTTGAAAAGTTCAAAGAGTTCAAGGTTAAAGTTGAAAATGCATTAGATAGACGGATTAAAACACTTCGATCAGATCGAGGTGGAGAGTTTTTGGACTTCGCATTCTAGGACTATTTGATAGAACATGGAATCGTTTCCCAACACTCAGCGACGAGTATGATAACTTGTAGAAATACAAGTTATTTATGCTACCTTATCTAGATATTGCTACCAAAAGAGAAGGAATATGCGTCGATTGTATAAAAATTAGCTAAGAAATACAATAATTATGAATTATCGCAATTACACCCACTAACATCATCAAGATGGTAGAAGAGGATATTTCTACTCTGTTTTGCAGGAAACCAAGTCATCGCTTGCGATCAATGTTCAACGAGAAACTAAATAATGCATCTCTGTCACATTGCGCCCGTCAAACCACAATGAATGTTATCAATGCAATGACGGCGCAATGCGACAGTCGATCCAGAGCTGAATTTCAACCACATGCGGTAATAAAAACAACACCGCATGTGAGCACCCGATCGAAAGATGCAGCTGAGCAATGAAAACGTGGAGGATTGCGACACGTGTACAACTAACCGTTGTGTAGATTTGACGGTCTGATTGCATAACAGAAGGAATATTTATTCCTCCATCTTCGGAATTTCCATAACAATAAGTGGGTTCCACAAGCCAAGAGTCAAATCTTTTCACCTATAAATACCCCTATAAAATTCAGAGAAAATATATACTTGATACGAAGGCGAATTGATGCTAGATTATTGAGAGAGAGGCTGAGCTGAGTACCGATCAGAAGAAATCCGGGAAGAAAAGAGACAAGGTCGAGAGGTGAGTCTCAGTGCTATTCTGCCAGATCCCCGCCACGAAGCTCTGTGCTTAGGTCCCTGCTACCGGTTGAGCAAGCCTGAAAGGGAAGCTCATCCTTCCGTATGATCCATCCACACCGGCAAGAAAATCTCAATCCAGATCGGCACCAATACGTTGGTGTTTATTTGCATTTGTTTCTAACTTTATTCGTCAACTGTATTTCACCTTCTTAATTTCTTCATTCACGAATCATGTATCAGACGCTAAATAGTATTATTGAATGTCTTAATCATTTCCATTTCCACTTCTATATCTACTCCGTTCCTCCATTAATCGTTTTCTCCATGAAATTTTCTTTATCCCCTAGTAATTAATATGGATTAAATGAGTAACTTAATGTGCGCTAAAGAGATAAATGCGTTTGGCTAAGGCATGCTAGACGGCATCTTCACCTATGAGAGCAAAAGTGAAGATGCCATTCTGATCTGTCGAGAGAAGGTTAGAAGAATGCATTAACTAAAGCGAGAAGTACTTCCAGAAATGGAAGCAACCTTGTGTTTATTACGTTTGTCCCTGTTTCACCACAGAGATGTAGGAACACAGTCGATCACCGAGAGATGTATGCTAAGGGAAAGTGGACCGCATGTATAGCTTTAACGTGATTAAGGAACTTGCGCTGTTTATATTAACTATCTTTTCTATTTTTGCTTCGCACATAAGACATGCCTTCACATTACACGATCTTTGTATATGCTTCACAGCTAGCATTGACCTCGGTATCTTGTATCATGAAACCTGTATCTTGTATCATTGTAGCTTAGGTTTACTTTATTGCAATTTATTTTATTACCGCATCTTTATAGCTTGACCTTACTTCATTGCATGTTTAATTAATTGTACACAAAACTCTTTTATAAATTGGAAAAAACCCCTAGTCGCATGTATCACAAATATAACGCAATAACCTCAAATAGTCCCTGTGTTCAACCTTGGATCACACCGAGAAACTTACGGTGGAATTATACTTGGTTCCAACGCAAGGAAACTTGTGACAACGCACAGCGTACTATAAGAACAGTTATGATTAACGCATATCTAGAAGTAGTATCGCATGGACTTAGATCTTGCGTGCATCATTGTATATCATCTTAATAATATCGCGTTACAAGTTACAAGTTTATGGCGCCGTTGCCGGAGATTGGTTAACGGTTTATTGTTTGAGTATGGTTGTGGTGTTTTGCAGAATAAATCTCATTGTACTACTGTTGAACACAGAGAGCAGCTTGACGGTTTATGAGTACTGGTGCTGAACCAGAATTCGAAGTTGACCCTGAGATCGAGCATACCTTTCGCTCACGGGCATGTCAGAATTGGATAAGGCGAAAGAAAGCAGCGAGCATGGCCGATAATAATGATAATGCGGTTCCCGTGGTAAATCAAGGGGTCATTCGACCAGTGCAGGATCCTGTTTTCCTGGCAGCTGATCGCAACATTCCCATAAAGAATTATGTGACACCTAACCTGTACGACTTTTTGCCTAGGATTTTGAGGCCTACTATTAAAGGGAATGCAAGATTCGAAATAAAGCCGGTACAAATGATCCAAAATGCAGGGCAATTTGGGGGTCTGCAAGGTGAAGACCCGCTTGCCCACTTGACTAGCTTTGTCGAAATGTGCGACAACTTTTCATTACCTGGCGCTACCCCGGAGAGTATAAGACTGTATTTGTTCCCTTACACCTTGAGGTACGAAGCCAAGTGGTAAGCTTACTCACTGGAGTCGAATGAAATTACATCATGTGATCAACTGGTGGAACAATTCACGAAGAAGTTCTTCCCACCGGCCATTAACACAAGGTGACGAAAGGACGTACTGAACTTCGAGCAAATGGAGAATGAGACCCTGAGCACCGCCTGGGTGCGATTTAGAAGATTGGTGAAAAACTGCCCTCATATCGAGATACCCGATTGAGTTTTGATGGAGACCTTTTATAACGACCTGAATAGATCGACGCAGGCTGTTGCTGATGCCTCTGTGGCAGGAGGTTTTATGGACAAAACGTATACTGAAGCTAAATAATCCTTGACTGCATATTGCAGAATATGGATGATTGGATTGATGATGGCTATGGAGGCCGAGGCGCTGAAAGAAGGAAGAATTAAACTGCCATTGTCCTTGTGGAGATAATGACCACACTGACCGCTCAGATGGCCGTGGTGACCTCCACCCTTCAATCGATCGCAATCAATCAAGGAGCCATCTCCTAACAATCAGCGCAACCTGCTGCCCCGGCTCAAGTGGCCGCAATAAGTTGCGTTAATTGTGGAGGGGCTCATGTAGCAGAAATGTGCCCATCGAATCTCCAACAAGTATGCGCCATCCAGAACAACCCCTTCAGCAATACCTACAATCCTGGATGAAGGAGCCATCCTAACTTCGGTTGGGGAGGCAATCCTAACCAAGGGGGGCCAATCAACCATCAGAGTGGAAGTAGAGGAAATCCTCATTTTCACCATAAGCAGGGGCAACCAAGGAAATCGCATAACCAGCAACCCTCATTTTCTAACACCTCTGAAAGCCTGTTGGAGACCCTACTAAAACAATACATGGATAAAAATGATGCAGTAATGCAAGCGCAAGTGTCTTCGATCCGAAACTTGGAGATCTAAGTGGGCCAGCTGGCATCTAAGTTAAGAAATAGAGCACTAGGAACATTGCCCAGCAACTCAGAAGCCCCAGGATCCAATGGAAAGGAACAATGTCCCTAGGACATTGGGTAGTCAAGTAGGACCGCCTGTAGGGATATGGATTGTGCTCATTCAAAGAAACGCATCTTTCGGTCCATATCTCACAACTATGTTTAATGCTTTCTTTAATTTCTATTTTATTGAATTCTTGAATTTTGTCTTTACTTCTGCATTTAATTCGTTTTATGAAGTTATAAATTGATTCTTCATTTATTTCCTTTGTATTTGTTTCTGTACCATCTTTAATTCTTTGAACTTTTCTATAATTAATGCGTTAGTCTTTAAATGGTGAATGAATGAGAAATAAAAGGGAAATTTATTACCGAAAGTCATAGCAACTTGCGTTGTTGAAAAAAAAAATAATATAAAATAAATCATTTTAACAACAAAGTATGCAAGGCGATAATGGACGCATTTTGAACCAATAAGGTACGCTTTGCGTTCACCCAACTCAATTGTGTTGAGTTGAGGGGTGTGTTGCACACGTATGTGTCCTTTGCTCGTCCTTAGCTAAATGCACTATGTTGAAGTATCCTCCAGAAATGTGTTTAGTTAAGGTCTGTGTTGCGGGGGTGTATGCGTTGTTGCCCGTCCTCTACGAAGATGCATTTGCATTGTTGAGCACATTGCGTTGATCTTTATCCTGCGTCCATTCGAATAAAATATAAAAGAAAATTCTTTTTGCATTTGAGAAATCCAATCGTTTCATATCTCAAAGCAATGATGATTCTGCAGACAAAAGGACGTTTTTCTGAAAACTAAAAAATGAGGGAAGTTCGAACGATGGGCCTTTTGAGCTTCTCGAGGCCTGTCGCCGCAAAAATTGCGTTGGGCTCACTAAGGCCAAACCTATAAATAGGAAACCTTCCTCGTCTGTGAGATTTTTAACTCATTTGCACTTTGAAAAACCCTAGCGCCAGCATATAGAGTTTTCTTCTTCCCCCAGCATCCCAACGATTTTCCTGTTCTCCGAAGCTTATCATCCATGGCTGACCAAGCTTCCAACCAATTTGCCTCACCATCAACCCCTTCATCTGACCAAATCGCCATGTGAGAGGCAACATTCATGGCTGCTAGTCGCAGGCTTGTTGCCCAACCCCACACCATCCCGAGAATCGCCGATAGAAACTGGAGAAACCCCTTGGCCGTCCGGCCCCCTTTGTTCAAGAGGGGGCAAAGCACTGAAAGTACCCCTATTCTAACCTCAGTTGTCTCAATCGAGAGCGAGAAGAAGAGACGCGATGACACTGAGGTGTTTGGCAACATTCTGAGCGATCTGAAGTAAGGAGGTGGACTACCCAAGGCAGGGGTTGTAAACCAACCATTGTCGACGGAGGAGGAGGCGGTGGTGGTAAATGAAGAAGTGGTGGTGGCAGAGGAAGTGGTGAATGAAGAAGAAGCAGGAAAAGGCACTCTGACCTTAGAGACTCCTGAGGTGACTGCCAATGCAGAAACCTATGACCGACCCTCCAGAATTATGGTGGAGGAGATTGCAGTGGAGGAGACTAAGAAGGCTAGAGTTGTAGTGGAGACACAACCAGAAGTAGCTGAAGAGAAAAAGAAAAAGAAGAAAGCAGAGGGAGAAAGGCTGGAGAGGCTAAATCTTGTCAACATCGCAAGGAGAAGAAGAACAAAGAAAACAAGGATGATGACGAAGATGAGGAGGCCAAGAGGGAAAGGAAGAAGAAGGGGAAGGAAGAAAGAAGAATGCACCGTCGTGAAGAAAGCCGCCTAAGAAAAGAAGAAGAAAAGAAGTAGAAGGCTATGAGCCCTGAGAAGGATGGAGAATCAACCTCGTGAGGGAGGATAGGGGGAAACAACGCAATTAATGGAGTCGGCGCAACCTAAAACAACGCAAGTGGCTGCGACCGACGAAGGTGAAAAAGGAGAAGGAACCCCCTATGTGGCGTCGCAGGGAAAATGCGTCGCAAGGGTCTATTATTGACCCTCATAGACTAATCATCGCATTAGAAGAAGAAGAGAGGAAAATAAAAGAAGAGGAGGAGAAGAAGGAGAAAATGGAGCGTGCAAAACTCATCATGGCAGAAGGAAATCGCAAAAGAAGACTGCAAGATGAGAAAATGCGCAGTAATAATGGACTTGCAAGGCTTAAAGCAATAAGACTGCACGAGGAGGAACAGTGTCTATTGCTGGCCTCCGAGCAGTTTGTAGAAGAGTTCGAGAGAGAAGAAAGAGAGGAGAAAGAAGAAGAGGAGAGAAAGAAGGAAGAAGAGAAGGAAAAAAAGCGTGAAGCTAATAGGAGGTGCTTATTTAAGAAGAAGGGTAAAGAACTCACGGAATGCGAGAAGGAGGAACAATGTAGAGAGTGGAAGAAGAAACAAAGGCAAGCAGCCTGCCTTGCGTTGGAAAAATAAAAGGTCAAGGCAATCGCAGAAAGTAACGAGCCTGCGTCGGCAAGGAAGCGTCCATCGAAAAGAAAAGAGAATGATGACATGCTGATAGAGATGGGCTTCTATCCCGCGCCAACGCCACTACCTGACCTCATCACAAGTGTGATTGTGGAACAAGGCTGGGACACATTTTGCCAGTGCCCAGCCATTATTGTGCACATGTAGTGAGAGACTTCTACTGCAGGCGTCTACACGGAACCGGGGATGTGGTGACCTTCAAAGGAGAAACGGTGTCCTTCAGCACAAGGAACATCAATGAGCTATATCAAATGAAGGATAACCCGGATGCACTGGGGAACAAAATCATTGATGACTCCACAGAAGTGGTCGGTTTCGCTCAAGGGCATCTACACCCTGGCATCCAAATCTTTACTTCCAGAGGGAAGGCTTTTGGTCTACTTGGTCAAGAAGCGATTGATCCCAACAACACATGACAAGATGGTATCAAGGGATCGAGTCATATCCGCATACTGCATTGCATGCAGCATACTGATTGATGTAGGGCAGCTGATTGCAAGACAACTCAGAGCACTGGAGGGGCGAATTCGAGGGCAGTACTTCTTTCCGTGGACTGTTTCAAGTTTGTGCCTAATAATGGGAGTAGCCATTAATGAAGAGCCTATGCCTAAATTCCATGGCCTCATCAACATAAAGATCTTGAGGTTGCTCCTCAAAGACTCCTCACATTTCCCTGAGTTGCCCTTACAGAGGCCCACAATCGATCTCAACGCGTCACAAGGACCTAACCCTAAGAGACCAGGCAGAGAACACAAGGGAAAAAAAAGGTCCACGAGGCGCTAACGCATGATCCAGAGCCTTTGGACCCTTTGCCCTTGGTAATCCGCCCTCCAAGCCCTCAAAGCCCACCCGCACAACCTTCTTCTCCACTCCATGAGTATTTCACCAACCTTTTCCTAACTCCAAATTCTCCCACCGCATACCCACCAATCTATTTACCAGCGGCATCATCACCGCAACCTTCCATCCCATCGCCGCAAGTTGATAACCCACACGATTTGGGTGAAGGCACCTCTGCCCAACCTTAAAATGATGCTGGCGAGACATCGCAGGCAAAACCTTGCATCACCTCCCTGGCTGCTGAGTTAGCCGAAATGCGGTCCCTTCTCTCTCAGCAACAACAACTTTTTTGCTCAACAACAAGCCTTCCACAATCAAATATTTGAGGTGGTCATGGAGCAAATCGATGATATACAACGCAGTTCTGCCACATCAAGAGAGGCGTTGATCAACATGCAACTCAATATTTATAAGATCCATCGGCACCAACGATAGATTGCGGAGCGCAACAAAGAGTATTTCAATTTTCTCACCGCATATCTTCATGGACCGATGGTGCCTCCGCATCTCCGACAGCACTTGAATTTTGAAGAAGCTCTCTTAGTCCCATCCCAAAACCCTCCTCCAGATCCTCCAGCTCCTTAACAATAATCTTCACATTTTTTTTTATGCGGCCATTCTGCAGTATTTTTTTATTCAATTCTTTATTTTTCTAAGTTGTTGAAATTCTTTGATTCTTTATACAGGCAACAATTTTGTATTGTGATCATTTGTAATTATTTGTATACTTTGTTAATATTCAATACAAATGCGTACATATTCACTCATTTTTTCCTGTGCCCTTTTCTTTATCATCCTTTGTCAATACTTGCAATATTCTTAATCTTTTACTTTTGTGTTATTCATTGTGTTGCCATCATGTAATATATGTTTATACTTAGAAACATTTCCCAGACTTTGTAAATTCTGACCAACACTTAGTTAATTCTTAGTTTAGCAGTACTTTACCTTTTATCTTTCAAAGTTCTGGTCAAACCTTCTTTTTGAAATTTTCTTCTAAGTGTTTGTCTAGTCTATCCAAACAACGCAATGAGGACCTTCGCCATCTTTAAATTTGGGGGTGGGGAAGGTTTGAGTAGTTAAGATCAAGAATATGCGGTCATTAAGAAAATGCATTCATTTCTAAAAAAAAAAAAAAAAAAAATTATGCCAAACTCCAATGTCAGCGCAAGGGAATCATAAAAAATGTTCCCAACCTGATAAGAGTTTAGTTATGAAAGAAGCCTGCTCGTAGTTGGATGTTCGTATGACACCCGTAGGAGCAAGCCAAAACGAAGGTGGGTTTCCAAATGAGAAATAAAGAAAAATAAGAAAATAAAATAATAAGAGAATGCAAAGAGACAACTCCTCTGAATATCATGACTTAGAGTTGAAATTGGCACACAACCGTAGTTGGATGTTCACATGACACCCGTGGGAACAAGCCAAAACGAAGAGTGTAACCATGACCAATAATCTCTAATAAATGATGCAAGATTTGACCACCGCGTGTAGACATATCAAGTTGTTTTGACAAAGAAGAGATAAACATTCTATTTTTAAACGAAAAAAGCATCTTTGAGCAGAATTCTGTCATATAGAAGAATAAAGTAGGGCTTGTTAAAAATTAGCAAGGAGAGGAAGAAGTTATGTTGTCAAGAAATATGCCTAAGTGTAACATTCGGAGCAACCAACAGACGCAGAAATATAGGATAGGAATTGAGCACTATTGCGTTGGTAGAAGATATGCTTGAGGACAAGCATATATCTAAATTTGGGGGTGTGATAACTTATAGAAATACAAGTTATTTATGCTTCCTTATCTAGATATTGCGGCCAAAAGATAAGGAATATGTGTCGATTGTATGAAAATTAGCTAAGAAATACAATAATTATGAATTATCACAATTACATCCACTAACATCATCAAGATGGTAGAAGAGGATATTTCTACTCTGTTTTGCAGGAAATCAAGTCACCGCTTGCAATCAATGCTCAACGAGAAAATGAATAATGCATCTCTGTCACATTGCGCCCATCAAACCACAATGAAGAGACGATCAACGCATTGACCGCGCAGTGTGACAGTCGATCCAGAGCTGAATTTCAACCGCATGTGGTAATAAAAACAACACCGCATGCAAGAACTCAATCGAAAGATGCAGCTGAGCAACGCAAACGCGGAGGATTGTGACACATGTACAACTAACCGTTGTGCAGATTTAACGGTCTGATTGCATAACAAAAGGAATATTCATTCCTCCATCTTTGGAATTTCCATAACAATAAGTGGGGTCCACAAGACAAGAGTCAAAGCTTTTCACCTATAAATACCCCCTAGAATTCAGAGAAAAGATATACTTGACACGAGGGCGAATTGATGCTAGATTATTGAGAGAGAGGCTAAGTTGAGTACCGATTGGAAGAAATCCAATAAGAAAAGAGACAAGGCCGAGAGGTGAGTCTCAGTGCTATTCTGCCAGATCCCCGCTGCGAAGCTCTGTGCTTAGGTCCCTGCTACCGGTTGAGCAAGCTTGAGAGGGAACCTCATCCCTTCGTATGATCCATCTACACCGGAAAGCAAATCTCCATCCAGATTGGCACCAAGACGTTAGTGTTTATTTTTATTTGTTTCTAACTCTATTCATCAACTGTATTTCACCTTCTTAACCTATTCATTCACGAATCATGTATCAGACGCTAAATAGTATTATTGAATGTCTTGATCATTTCCATTTCCACTTCTCTGTCTACCTCCGTTCCTCCATTAATCGTTTTCTCCATGAAGTTTTCTTTATCCCCTGGTAATTAATATGGATTAATCGAGTAACTTAATATTTGCTAAAGAGATAAATGCGTTTGGCTAAGGCATGCAAGACGACATCTTCTCCTGTGAGAGTAGAAGTGAAGATGCCATTCTGATCTGTTGAGAGAAGGTTAGAAGAATGCATTAACTAAAGCGAGAAGTACATCCAGAAATGGAAGCAACCTTGCGTTCATTACGTTTATCCCTGTTTCATCACAGAGATGTGGGAACGCGGCCGATCACCGAGAGGTGTACGCTAAGGGAAAGTGGAACCGCACTTATAGCTTTAACGCGATTAAGGAACTTGCACTGTTTATATTAGCTATCTTTTCTATTTCTGCTTTGGACATTAGACATGCCACCATATTACACGATCTTTATATAAGCTTCACAGCCAGCCTTGACCTCAGTATCTTGTATCATGAAACCTGTATCTTGTATCATCATAGCTTAGGTTTACTTTATTGCAATTTATTTTATTACTGCATCTTTATAGCTTGACCTTACTTCATTGCATGTTTAATTAATTGTACACAAAACTCTTTTATAAATTGGAAAAAAACCCCTAGTCGCATGTATCACAAATATAACGCAATAACCTCAAACAGTCCCTGTGTTCGACCTCGGATCACACCGAGAAACTTGTGGTGGAATTATACTTGGTTTCAACGCAAGGAAACTTGTGACAACGCATAGCGTACTATAAGAACAGTTATCATTAACGCATATCTAGAAGTAGTATCGCATGGACTTAGATCTTGTGTGCATCATTGTATATCATCTTAATCATATCGCAATATAAGTTACAGGGTACACCTCAACAGAATGGTGTAACGAAGAGGAGAAATAGGACCTTGTTAGACATGGTTGCTTGATGATGAGTTATGCTTCCTTACTGGACTCGTTTTGGGGTTTTGCAGTGGAGATTGCGGTGTACACACTCAACTGTGTTCCCTCCAAGAGTGTTGCAAGAACACCTCTGGAGTTGTGAAACAGCTGTAAAGCTAGGTTACATCATTTCTGCATTTAGGGTTGCCCTGCACATGTGCTTGAGGCTAATCCAAGGAAGTTGGAACCATGGTCGAGATTATGCCTCTTTGTAGGCTACCCCAAAGGTACACGAGGGGGTTATTTTTATGATCCAATGGAAAATAGGGTGTTTCAACAAATGCTACTTTCCTAGAGGAGGATCATATAAGGGAGCACATTCCATGAAGCAAAGTCGTGTTGCGAACCCACCCGTTTGCTATCTGGGTTTCACGGAAATCCTTACTATGCTAGCAGATGGTGATGTTGAGGATCCGTTGTCTTAGAAGAAGGCAATGGAGGATGTTGATCGAGATGAATGGGTCAAGGCCATGGATCTCGAGATGGAGTCGATGTACTTCAACTCAGTATGGGATCTTGTAGATCCGCCTGATGGGGTTCGCCCTATAGGTTGTAAATGGATCTACAAGCACAAACGGGGTGCTGATGGGAAGGTACAGACTTTCAAGGCTCGACTTGTAGCAAAGGGTTATACCCAAGTAGAGGAAGTCGACTATGAGGATACTTTCTCGCCTGTTGCCATGTTAAAGTCGATCTGCATCCTCCTGTCCATTACAGCTTATTAAAATATGAGATCTGGCAAATGGACGTCGAGACGGCCTTTCTGAATGGCAATCTTGAGGAGACTATTTATATGGTGCAGCCCGAGGGATTCATAGCCCATGGTCAAGAGCAAAATATTTGCACACTGAATTGGTCTATTTATGGACTGAAACAGGCATCTCAATCTTGGAACATACGATTTGATGTTGCGATCAAGTCGTATGGTTTTGACCACAACGTTGATGAACCTTGTGTCTACAAGAAGATCATCAATGCTTCAATAGTCTTCTTAGTGTTGTATATAGACGATATCCTACTTATTGGGAATGATGTAGGTCTACTGACTGCAGTTAAGAACTGGCTAGCAACCCAATTCCAAATGAAATATTTGGGAGAGGCTCAATTTGTTCTAGGTATACAGATCTTTCGGGATTGCAAAAACAAAGTGCGAGCACTGTCTCAGGCATCGTACATTGACAAGATGTTGCTCAAGTACACGATGCAGGACTCATTTCCTTACACAAAGTGACTCCAGGCCAGAATGGCAGTAGGCCCCTCTTGGAGTCCTGCATCAAGTACTTGAGCAACATCTTGTCAATGTACGATGCCTGAGACAGTGCTAGCACTTTGTTATTATGATCCCGAAAGATTTGTATACCTAGTGATGAAACACGAGACATACGCAGTGGAATAAGGATCTAATTACACTCTAATTGCTTTTAATTTAAAGGAAAATAGCATGCATAAAGTAGAAAAAACAGTGAATTAAAATGGACAACATACAAACTTTGAAGCTCCCGAAAACCGCTTTTCCTCGTTGAATCTTGACCCGAACTCTTCCGGACCACCACTAGAGTTGACCTACTATCCTCTGGACTCAGAATCGGATTGTGGGACTCGGTGGATGAAGAAACCCGAGAGAGAGAAGAGATGGAAAATAAGAATGAATTTGGTTTTGGGTTTTTATTTTTCCAGCCCAGTTTTGAAAACTAAAATTGGCAAAAATATCAAAAGTTTTTAAACCAAATTCAAAAGCCCATATTTATACAAAAGGGCCATGCAAAATTGCATGAAACAACTTCATAAAAACCCAACACCTACAATCCACTATCTAAGTAGGCTTAATATCTCCACTATAAGCCAACACCTAGCCCACTATTTTTTTAGTGGAATTATTCAACAAAAGTTTGGATTTTTCCACTATCTTTTTAGTCAAAGGGAAAAATAGTCATTTTTTCAAAGTCAAACTTTGACCTAAAAGTCAACATTTTGAATTTTTATGATTTTTCCCGTGTTGACTAATTTTGACCTCACGAGCATGAATCCACATTCATTTTCTCGAAATTCAAATCACATTTGAATATAAGGTCGGTCAAAGTTTGATTTTTCAAAGTCAAAAAGTCAACTCTTTCTCTTTTTACATCTTTGACCATTTCCATTATTTTCGAGCTTCCGAATATGAATGTATTCATATTCTTGATATTTAAATCACATTTAAATATTAAAGCTGTATCTCTAAACTGAAAATCGACTACTATATCACATATACTTGTCGGTTTCTCTCTCTTCACCTAATTCGAACAATTCGAATTATTCTATCATACTGTTCTATGTTTATTCAATATGAGCTAGTAGGGGAACCTAATAGACCTACAGATCATGGGTTCCAAAAATCTGAGATTAACCGGTAAAACTCTTTAACCTAATTAATCAACATTTGTTAACTAACGGGTCATTCCACTAAAGTCGCGCAGTTTCACTCCCCTCACTGTGGATATATTTCTGTCCATCTAATATAACCATAATCAATAAGCTAAACCTTCACAGGTTATTCGTAATCTCGGCTGGGTCAATAAAACCATTTTACCCCCAAGACTAAATTTTGTTCCTTAAGTTCCACTGATCCTCTAATGAACAATTAGTTTAAGCTCCAACCTATATACCGAACCTCTCTCGGACCAAGGAGAGGGTGGGGCCCTTTGTTCAAGACCTGGATTCAGTACTAAAGGGAACAACCTATCTACTATCCCTATAACGGGTAGGAGTGAATTCCGTCTTGCACCTTATGTTCCCAGCTATCCATCTGATCTTACCCTTGAAATGGGAGGTTTATTGGGCCAGCGATGATGAGCTGCCCTCACCTAAGCAGATCTAAGGATAATTTCGAGTGAACAAGATTTCATAGTTAGATTAGGATTAAGATTAAGTTACCTAGGTCATCAATTAACGAAATAGTCAGTTTTATACATAAAACGACATTTAGAACGTAAAAAGTGACTATTTCATGGTTCAGTCTTATGTAAACTCTTTACATAGGATGCCCCCACTTTCATGTCTCCACATGAACGATTTAGTATCACATCGTTTGTGCTAACTACAAAGTGGGCCGCATCCATAGTGTCCCCAAAATAAGGCGCCCAACATTATTCATATACTATAGACCATTTTGGCTATATATTTGAACTTGATCCACCTTTATGTCACTACATAAAGTTCAAACTACATTAAATAGCTTCAGGACCTTAGTTTATTGGATTCAAGATTATAATTTCAATAAAAACTTTATCGAAAAAAAAAACAGAATATGTTTCTTAATTTACAAACTACGAGTTTTAGGACATAAAATCCAACAAACTCCCACTTGGACTAAAACTCCTAGTGGAGTATCACAATGTTGAATTTAAGTGAGAAACATATGAGTACAATAAACATATGAATACAATAAACTAGGGCATATACCCAAAACCTAGAACAAACTGAGCCTCTCCCAAATCTTTCATTGAGAATTGGGTTGCTAGCTAGTTCTTAACTGTAGTTAGTAGACCGACATCATTCCCAATGAGTAGGATATCGTCTACATACAACACTAAGAATACTAATGAAGCGTTGATGATCTTCTTGTGTCTACACAAGGTTCATCGATGTTTTGGTGAAAGCATACGACTTGATCGCAGCATCAAATCGCATGTTCCAAGATCGAGACGCCTGTTTCAATCCATAAATGGGCCGATTCAGTTTGTAAACCTTTTGCTCTTGACCTTGGGCTATGAATCCCTCAGGTTGCACCATATAAATGGTCTCCAAAAGATTGCCATTCAGAAAGGTTGTCTTAACGTACATTTTCCAGATCTCATAATTAAAATAAGTTGCAATCATTAGGAGGATGCAAATCGACTTTAACATGGTTACAGGCGAAAAAGTCTCCTCATAGTCGACTCCCTCTACCTGGGTATAACCCTTTGCCACAAGTCAAGCCTTGAAGGTCTGTACCTTCCCATCAACACCCCGTTTGCGCTTGTAGATCCATTTACAACCTATAGGGCGAACCCTTTTAGGTGGATCTACAAGATCCCATACTGAGTTGAAGTACATCGACTCCATCTCGAGATCCATGGCCTTGACCCATTCATCCCGGTCAAAATCCTCCATTACCTTCTTATAAGACAATAGACCTCAACATCACCATCTGCTACCATAGCAAGAATTTCTATGAAACCCAGATAGCGAATGCGTGGGTTCACAACCCTCCCATTACATCGAGGTTCCCTCAACTCTTGAGGTGGAACCGTATATGATCCTCCTCCAAGAAAGTAGTGTTTGTTGAAACAAACACCCTATTTTCCGTTGGATCATAAAAATAACCCCCTCATGTACCTTTGGGGTAGCATACAAAGAGGCATAACCTCAACCGTGGTTCCAACTTCTTGGGATTAGCCTCAAGCACATGTGCAGGGCAACCCCAAATACAGAAATGACGTAAACTAGCTTTGCGCCCGTTCCAAAACTCCAGAGGTGTTATTGCAACACTCTTGGAGGGAACACAGTTGAGTATGTACACCGCAGTCTTCACTGCGAAACCCCAAAACGTGTCTGATAAGAAAGCGTAACTCATCATCGAGCGAACCATGTCTAACAAGGTCCTTTTTCTCCTTTCTGCTACACCATTCTGCTGAGGTGTACCCGGCGCTGAGAGTTGGAAAACGATTCCATGTTCTATCAAATAGTCCTGGAATGCGGAGTCCAAAAACTTTCCACCTCGATTTGATCGAAGTGTTTTAATCCATCTATCCAATGCTTTTTAAACTTCAGCCTTGAACTCTTTGAACTTTTCAAAGGATTCAGACTTCCGTTGCATAAGATAAACATACCCGTACCTATAGTAATCATCAGTAAAACTGATAAAATACTGATAGCCACCTCGAGCTTGCACATTCATAAGACCACAAAGGTCAGAATGTACTAACTGAAGAGGCTCCTTGGCTCTAGAACCTTTTCCAGTAAAAGTCCGTTTAGTCATCTTACGCTCAAGGCAAGATTCGCACACATGTAAAGAAATTATCTTCTAACTCATTTAGAAGTCCATTCTTCACCAATCTCTCAATCCTATTGAGATTAATGTGCCCTAAATGTAGATGCCAAAGTTTGGCATTTTCTTTTGGAGAAATTCGTCTACGTTTTGATTGAGTTACCGCAGTTCTAAACATTTCAGTATTATGGAGGGAATTAATGGCTAATGGCCTTAGCACATATAAATTCGATTGCAGATTTGCTATGTAAATAGAAAACCCATCTTTATGAATAAATGCTTTACTCAAATTGAAAGAAATAGTGTATTTACATTGCAATAAGCACTTTATAGAAATAAGGTTCCTTTTTAGTTCAGGAACAATATATACATCATTTAAAATTAGAAACCTATTCTGTAAAGCTAACTGGAGTCCTCCCACTGCCATAGCTGAGACGACGTGCCCAGTGGCTACTCGCATCGTCATCTCACCAACTTCTAGCAGTCGCCAAGATCTAAACCCCTGAAAAGAAGAACAAACATGGTTAGTGGCGCCTGAATCAATTATCCAGGCAGAATCATCATTCTCCACTAAAAAATGAGCGCTGCATGGGAGCATTTCAAGGGCTTGGTCAAGAACTGCCCGAACCACGGTCTACCTTTGACTATTCAGATGGAGACGTTTTATGGCGGACTAAATAGGGCATCACAGATGGCAACAGATGCAGCAGTGGCCGGAGGACTGATGGACAGATCCTATACTGAAGCTAAAGAAATATTAGACCGCATTGCCAAATATAACATGGAGTAGGTAGATGACATATATGATGGAAGAAATGATAGGAGAAGAAGATCTCAGAACATTAACTCTGTTGATGCCAACGTGATAGCCACGCTCTCCGCTCAAGTGGCTACCATGACCAGCGTTCTATAGAACATAACGCTAGGTAACACACCAAACTAGCAGAAGGTGAATCAAGTGGAGGTGTTTGGGCAACCCATGGTAACCTGTGTGGAATGCGGTGATTTTCACTCATATGCTGAGTGTCCTCAAAACCCTCAGTCAGTATTTCATCAAGAATAATCCATTTTCTAATACTTATAACCCTAGATGGAGAAACCATCCGAATTTTTCTTGGACAGAAGGAAATCAGCAAGAGCACCACCCAGGCGCGAGCCATCAGCAAAGGAATGGACCGCCGCCTTTCTTTCAACAAACGCATCAACAGCATCAACAACCCTTCAATAGAGGTAGCCACGCATCGAGTTCTAAAACTCTGCGGGAAAACCTATTGAAGGAATACATAGCCCAGAACGACGCAATGCTGAAGAGCCAGGTGTCATCAATTCGAAACCTGGAACTCCAGATGGGGCAGATTGCAATCGAGTTGAAAAGCAGGCAGCCAAGCGTTCTACCTAGCAATACAGAGACACCTGGAAATAATAACAGAAAAGAGCAATGTCACGCAGTGATGTTGCGGAGTGGAAAAGCCCTTGCAGAAAGAAAGATGAATCCAAGAAACAATAGTCCTTCGAAAGAATGTATTACATGTTCAATGGATTAGAAAGAGAGAACGCTAGAAAATACAAGCCATTTGGAAACCAGCACGTCTAATGTGGGAAAGCAAGAGGTGCCTCTGAACACACAATTCCTTAGGCGTCTAATGAAGAAGAATGATGAACATCAATTCAAGCGCTTTCTCGAGCTCCAAAAGTAGTTGCACATCAACATTCCCTTCATAGAAGCTTTGAAGCAGATGCCAACATACGTGAAGTTTTTTAAGGACATTTTGATAAAAAAGAGAAAAGTCAGTGAGAAAGAAGTAATAGCACAAACGCAGGAATACAACATGTTAGTAAGCAACAAGCTACCACAGAAGCAGAAGGACCCAGGGAGCTTCACAGTTCTTTATTCAATTGAAGGATTAGATGTGGGTCATACATTGTGTGACGTAGGAGCGAGCATCAATCTCATGCCCCTTTCAATTTTTAAGAAATTGAGGATTGGTGAGGCACAACCTACTTCTGTCACCCTTTAACTCATTGACAGGTCAATTAAGTACCCTGAAGGGAAGATTGAAGATGTTTTCGTAAAGGTTGACAATCTCAAATTCCCAACAGACTTCATTATTCGGGATTTATGAAGCAGATAGGGAGGTTCCAATCACCCTTGGATGCCCTTTCTTGGCTATTAGGAATGTGAAACCCGGATTTTTATTTGCCTTACTTAAGCAAGTGATAAAAGGAATTAACTAAGTGAAAGTTAAATCCTAAGTTAAGGGGAAGGAAATTTCTAAATGTTAAGTAGATTTTTCTTTGAATAAATTTAAGTTGAGTTTTAAATGGTAAGATTGTGATGAAATTTGTATAATAAGTAGGTTGATGAGAAATTTAGTGTGGAATGGTGAAGAAGAATGGGGATTTGAAAAGAAAAATATGGAATTAAGTTTGGAAAATTTGGGGAAATTTGGGGAAATTTTGGCTAAAGTATAGACAAGTTATGTGAAATGCATTATGGATGAAGAAAGGATTGAAGAACTGAGAAAAATATGGGAAATTATTTTGGGGAATCTGGAAAAAACGTGTAGAAGTTGCATGGAGACAAACAATTCGCAGTAGCTAAGAGCGAGATTGTTGAGAGTGAAATCGGCGAGATCGTTGAGAGCGAGATCTTTAGCAAGAAACATGGAGAGAGCGACACTATCGAGAGCCAAATGAGCGAGAAGACTGGAGAAAGCGAGATCCTTAGCGATAGTGGAGAAAGCGAGAGTGAGCGAGAAAGTGGGAGAGAGCGAGAGCAGCTTGAACACCTCATTCGAACATCACGCCCACGCGATCGAAGGCAACCGCCTGTGCATCGAACGGTCGGGCATTTATGTGTTGAATTTGGCCACGATCTTATAGATTATGCATTGAAAACCCTGAATTGAATACAAACAAAGCTTGAAGACGTAAGGGCAAACGTCAATAAAATTTAGGTGTGCGATTAAGAAGAATTCTTAAACCCTAAGAAATTATGTTGGATGAGTTTGGGAAGAACACATTGAACCAAGGTGAAGTCAGCTTACGTTGATAAAGGGAGGATTAAACATTTGGCCATGCAGCCAAGTAGGTGGTGTCAACACCATAGGAGGTTTGGACGCCTATAAATAGAACTGTTGGGATTTCATTTTCAAATCACAAATCATAAAATTCGTAAAAAAAGGGGGAGAGGAGAGTGCATTGGACAGTGAGGGTGAAGGAGAATGCAACAACTTGAGACGAGAAGATCTCCCAATCTACTCGAGCGTTTGATGTAATTCCAAAGCCATATGAGAAATAAGAGATCTAGTTTTCATGGTGAGGCTACCGGAGAAGAAGCTCTAAGGAATTGGGCTGGAGAATGAGGAAAAGACAGAGAGGTCGAGCTATCGGGTAAGGTGGGCCAATCTTGATGTTTGGATGATTCCGGCTAAACCATGAAGAGTTATGAGCTAAAATTTTATGGTAAGCTTCAAAGAGACATTTTAGAATAGTTTTGTAGAAGGATGTATCTCAAAATAAGGTCTAAAACTATGAGTAATTTAAGTTGTAAGTTGGATATGGATTCTAGGGGTAAAAAGGAGCCCGAGGTAGAAAAAGGGGAACTATTAGAAAGACTCCTAAGTAATTAAGGTGAGTGTTATAGCTTTGATAATTAACACATAGTGTGAGTGTTATAGGTTTGATAATTAACACATATTGTGCGTGTTATAGCGTTATAGTTTCGATATATCGTGAGTGTTATGTTATGTTGCTTTGATAAATAAAGAATATTGTGCGTTTATACAATGTTGATGGTAAATACATATTATGGTTATTCACTTAGCTTTATACTCTGATATTGGAATATATGCATCTGTAGATAAAAAATACATGCTTTTGGTGATAGGATGATATCCATGATATTGTTTGTGTGTGACTGTGGAAACTGAGATTATGCCCGGGATATAATTAGCATGCTTAACAAAAGGTGCTTGGCGGAAAAAATTGGTCGGCTTCGATCGATGGGAAATAATAGTCGGTGACGACCGGCGAGAAATATGATCAAGTACCTAAGCATGACTAGTAGGATAAATAAATTGGTCGATGTGCACATTGGCGGAAACTGGGGTCATAGGAAGGTTTCCATAGGTGATTGCATTGTGTGATGATAGGATATGCTTGCTATGTGTTGATATTGGAATACAAATTAGTAGCTGCGTGATTATGCCATTGATTGCACTTGAGTTCAGTGTGAGTGCCAAGATGTGATGAGTTTCCCAAAATGATTTTCATCTTAAAAAGAACCACTCACTGGGCTTAGTAGCTCACACTCTTCAAAACGTTTTCTTAATCCCCCCTAGGTAGCGGAAGATGAGGAGTTCCAGGGTGCTGCTAAGGTCAAGGTCTGCCACGTGCCCCAATTACACTTCTGAAAGGTTTTTACGGTTGTCGTTGTAAACTTTGTTGTGAAGTCCTTAAGTTGTATGAACGTTCTATCACTGTCGTAATAAAAGATGGGCCTACTTAATCCGTTATAGTTTATCTCCTTGACTTAATCATTCCGCTGTGTATAAGTTATAGTACGGTATCAGAGTTATTCCGCAAGAATCTGGCAGTAAGTGTCAGCTCAAGGGTTGATAACTGCTGCAGTCGCATCCCTCTCCCAGGCTGAGAAGGTGGTCTGGGGGCGGTTTACATAAAAACTGGGAGAAGGTTGAGTATAAAGTTTAAGTTGATACCAACTTCGTATCAGAACATAAGTTTTGAGATAATTGAGGAATTAGTTTATACCAGTTTAGTATCCAGTATAAGGAAAGGTTAAAGAGTTAGCTGATACTAGAGTGGTATCAGAAAATATGTATGCGTAAACTTGGGGAAGGTTTGAGCTAAGTTTAGTACTAGAGTATAAGTTTCTGGGAAAGTTAAAGGTGAGTTGATACTAGTTTGGTATCAAAGTATATGGTCTTAAGAAAAAAAAAACATGAGGGTTGAGTTTAGTAAAACCAGAGGGAAGTGTGAAAAGAGAAACCTAAAAATTAGTCGAAGTGGGACTAAGAGGAATGGTAGATGTGGCATGACCTAGCAGGCAACCGGAGCTGGAACTCACAACGCTACCTGAAGACCTACTGAGAAAGGTAGGTATGAAATTGAAGTTATTCTCATTTAGTATTTGAGCATACAAATGTTTATGTGGTAAATAGTTTGGTTCAACATCTAGCTTAGAGATAGCTAGGTGAGGTATCATTGGATAAACTAAGGAATTGATATCAGAGTAGCGTAGAGGAAGCGTGGTAATAGACAAGGTTATAGGAGGTTACAACAGTGGTTGTTGTGAAACCTTAAACCAGAGTTTGTTCGAGTAAATTTCGAGGACGAAATTTTCTTAAGGGGGAAGTAAATGTGAAACCCGGATTTCTATTTTCCTTACTTAAGCAAGTGATAAAAGGAATTAACTAAGAGAAATTTAAATCCTAAGTTAAGGGGAAGGAAATTTCTAAGTGTTAAGTAGATTTTTCTTTGAATAAATTTAAGTTGAGCTTTAATTGGTAAGATTGTGATAAAATTTGTATAATAAGTACGTTGATGAGAAATTTAGTGTGGAATGGTGAAGAAGAATGGGGATTTGAAAAGAAAAATATGGAATTAAGTTTGGAAATTTTGGGGAAATTTCAGCTAAGTATAGAGAAGTTATGTGAAATGCGTTATGGATGAAGAAAGGATTGAAGAACTGAGAAAAATATGGGAAATTATTTTGTGGAAAATCTGGAAAAAACGTGTAGAAGTTGCACGGAGAAAAACAATTCGCAGTAGCTAAGAGCGAGATCATTGAGAGTGAGATTAGCGAGATCGTTGAGAGCGAGATCCTTAGTGGGAAACCTGGAGAGAGCGACACTGCCGAGATCCAAACTAGCGAGAAGGCTGGAGAGAGCAAGATCCTTAGCGAGAAACATGGAGAAAGCGACACTACCGAGAGCCAAATGAGCGAGAAGGCTGGAGAAAGCGAGATCCTTAGCGAGAGTGGAGAAAGAGAGAGTGAGCGAGAAAGTGGGATAGAGCGAGAGTGGAGAGAGCAAGACCAGCAAAAAAGTGGAAGAGAGCAAGAGCGGAGTGAGCGAGAGCAGCCTGAATGCCTCATTCAAACGTCATGCCCACGCGATCGAAGGAAAACGCCTGTGCATCGAAAGGCCGGGCATTTATGTGTTGAATTTGGCCACGATCTTATAGATTATGCATTGAAAACCCTAAATTGAATACAAAAAAAGCTTGAAGACATAAGGGCAAACGTCAATTAAAATTTAGGTATCCAATTAAGAGGAATTCTTAAACCCTAAGAAATTGTGTTGAATGTGTTTGGGAAGAACACATTGAACCAAGGTGAAGTCAGCTTACGTTGATAAAGGGAGGATTAAACATTTGGCCATGCAGCCAAGTAGGTGGTGCCAACACCATAGGAGGTTTGGATGCCTATAAATAGAGCCGTTGGGATTTCATTTGCAAATCACAAATCAAAAAATTCGTAAAAAGAGGGGGAGAGTAGAGTGCATTGGACAGTGAGGGTGAAGAAGAATGCAACAACTTGAGACGAGGAGATCTCCCAATCTACTTGATCGTTTCATGTAATTCCAAAGCCATCTGAGAGATAAGAGATCTAGTTTTCATGGTGAGGCTACCGGAGAAGAAGCTCTATAGAATTGGGCTGGAGAATGAGGAAAAGACAGAGGGGTCGAGCTATCGGGTAAGCTGAGCCAGTCTTGATGTTTTGATGATTCCGGCTAAACCATGAAGAGTTATGAGCTAAGATTTTATGGTAAGATTCTTGAGACATTTTAAAATAGTTTTGTAGAAGGAAGTATCTCAAAATAAGGTCTAGAACTATGAGTAATCTAAGCTATAAGTTGGATCTGGATTCTAGGGGTAAAAAGGGAGCCCATGGTAGAAAAGGGAACTATTAGAAAGACTCCTAAGTAATTAAGTTAAGTGTTTGTGAAACCCGGATCTCCATTTTCCTACGTAAATAAGTGATTAAGGGGTTAATTAGGAGAAAGTTAAATCCTATGTTATGTAAATAATATAATAATTTTACAATTGTCATAATAATTGTAATAATTGTCACCTTCTGTGGATCAACAATTAGTAAGAGTGAATGTAAACTATAATGGTTAGGTATTATAGTTACGATAACCATATTTGATTCTGGAGTACGAGTACAGAGGACCCTAAAAGGATAAAAAGAAGAGAAAACCTTGAAGACATAAATCCTGAATAGTGAGGAAAGGATTGAAGAACTGAGGCAAATATAGAAAATTATTTGGGAAAATTCGTGTGGACGTTGCACGGAGATAAACCATATTCTCAGTAGCTAGTGAGATTGGAGGAAGTTGGAGAGAATGAAGAGAGCGAGATTTGCGCGAGAGAATGGGAGAGAGCGACACTGCCGAGATCCAAGCTAGCGAGAAGGCTGGAGAGAGCGACATCCTTAGCGAGAGTGGAGAAAGCGAGAGTTTGAGCGAGAAAGTTGGAGAGAGCGAGATTGTGAGCGAGAAAGTGCGAAAGAGCGGGAGTGGAAAGAGCGAGACCACCGAGAAAGTAGGAGAGAGCGAGAGCAGCCTGAATGCCTCATTCAAACGTCACGCCCACGTGATCGAAGGAAACTGCCTATGCATCGAACGGCCGGGCATTTATGTGTTGAATTTGGCTACGATCTTATATATTATGCATTGAAAACCCTAAATTGAATACAAACAAAGCTTGAAGACATAAGGGCAAATGTCAATTAAAATTTAGGTGTCCGATTAAGAGAAATTCTTAAACCCTAAGAAATTGTGTTGGATGCGTTTGGAAAGAACACATTGAACCAAGGTGAAGTCAGCTTACATTGATAAAGGAAGGATTAAACATTTGGCCATGTAGCCAAGTAGGTGGTGTAAAAAACATAGGAGGTTTGGACGCCTATAAATAGAGCCGTTGGGATTTCATTTTCGAATCACAAATTATAAAATTCGTAAAAAGAAGGGGAGAATAGAGTGCATTGGACAGTGAGGGTGGAGGAGAATGCATCAAATTGAGACGTGAAGATCTCCCAATCTACTCGAGCATTTGATGTAATTCCAAAGCCATCTGAATGATAAGAGAGTCCAGTGTTCATGGTGAGGCTTCTGGAGAAGAAGCTCTAAGGAATTGGGCTGGAGAATGAGAAAAAGACAGAGGGGTCGAGCTATCGGGTAAGCTGGGCCAGTCTTGATGTTTGGATGATTCTAGCTAAACCATGAAAAGTTATGAGCTACGATTTTATGGTAAGATTTTTGAGACATTTTAAAATAGTTTTGTTGAAGGAAGTATCTCAAAATAAGGTCTAAAACTATAAGTAATCTAAGCTGTAATTTGGATCTTGATTCTAGGGGTAAAAAGGGAGCCCAAGGTAGAAAAGGGAACTATTAGAAGGACTCCTAAGTAATTAAGTTGAGTGTTTGTGAAACCCGGATCTCTATTTTCCTACTTAAATATGTGATTAAGGGGTTAATTAGGAGAAAGTTAAATCCTATGTTACGTAAATAAACTAATAATTTTACAATTGTCATAATAACTGTAATAATTGTCACCTTCTGTGGATCAACAATTAGTAAGAGTGAATGTAAACTATAATGGTTAGGTATTATAGTTACGATAACCATAATTGATTATAGAGTACGAGTAGAGAGGACCCAAAAAGGATAAAAAGAAGAGAAGACCTTGAAGACGTAAATCCTGAATAGTGATGAAAGGATTGAAGAACTGAGGCAAATATAGAAAATTATTTGGGAAAATTCGTGTGGATGTTGGACGGAGATAAACCATATTCTCAGTAGCTAGCGAGATCGGAGGAAGTTGGAGAGAATGGAGAGAGCGAGATTTGAGCGAGAGAATGGGAGAGAGCAAGATTGGTTGAGCGAGAGAATGGGAGGGAGCGAGAATGGTTGAGCGAGAGAATGGGAGAGAGCGACATTGTCGAGATCCAAACTAGCGAGAAGGCTGGAGAGAGCGAGATCCTTAGCGAGAGTGGAGAAAGCGAGAGTTTGAGCGAGAAAGTTAGAAAGAGCGAGAGTGGAGAGAGCGAGATTGTGAGCGAGAAAGTGGGAGAGAGCGAGAGTTGAAAGAGCAAGACCAGCGAGAAAGTGGGAGAGAGCGAGAGCAGCCTGAACGCCTCATTCAAACGTCACGCCCACGTGATCGAAGGAAACCGCCTGTACATCGAACGGTCGGGCATTTATGTGTTGAATTTGGCCACGATCTTCTATATTATGAATTGAAAACCCTAAATTGAATACAAGAAAAGCTTGAAGACGTAAGGGTAAGCGTCAATTAAAATTTAGATGTCCGATTAAGAGAAATTATTAACCCCTAAGAAATTGTGTTGGATGCGTTTGGGGAGAACACATTGAACCAAGGTGAAGTCAGCTTACGTTGATAAAGGAAGGATTAAACATTTGGCCATGCAGCCAAGTAGGTGGTGTCAACACCATAAGAGGTTTGGACATCTATAAATAGAGTCGTTGGGATTTCATTTTCAAATCACAAATCATAAAATTCGTAAAAAGAAGGGGAGAATAGAGTGCATTGGACAGTGAGGGTGGAGGAGAATGCATCAACTTGAGACGAGGAGATCTCCCAATCTACTCAAGCGTTTGATGTAATTTCAAAGCTATCTGAATAATAAGAGATTCTAGTGTTCATGGTGAGGCTTCCGGAGAAGAAGCTCTAAGGAATTGGGCTGGAGAATGAGAAAAATACAGAGGGGTCGAGCTATCGGGTAAGCTGGGCAAGTCTTGATGTTTTGATGATTCCAGCTAAACCATGAAAAGTTATGAGCTACGATTTTATGGTAAGCTTCTTGAGACATTTTAGAATAGGTTTGTAGAAGGAAGTATCTTAAAATAAGGTTTAGAACTATGTGTAATCTAAGCTGTAAATTGGATCTGGATTCTAGGGGTAAAAAGGGAGCCTGAGGTAGAAAAGGGAACTATTGGAAAGGCTCCTAAGAAACTAAGGTGAGTGTTATAGCTTTGATACTTAACACATAGTGTGAGTGTTATAGCGTTATAGGTTCGATATATCGTGAGTGTTAGGTTGCTTGATAGTAAATGCATATTCGTGAGTATTCATTTAGCTTTATACTCTGATATTGGAATATATGCATCTGTAGATACAAAATACATGCTTTTGGTGATAGGATGATTGCCATGATATTGTTTGTGTGTGACTATGGAAACTGCGATTATGCCCGGGATGTGGTTAGCATGCTTAACAAAAGGTGCTTGGCGGGAAAATTGGTCGGCTTCGGTTGGCGGGAAATAATAGTCGGTGACGACCGGCGGGAAATATGGTCAAGTACCTAAGCATGACTAGCGGGATAAATAAAATGGTCGATGTGCACATTGGCGGGAATTGGGGTCATATGAAGGTTTCCATAGATGATTGTATTGTTTGATGATATGATATGCATGCTACGTGTAGCTTTTGGGATAAAGATTACTGGTTGCATGATTATATCTTTGACTGTGCATGAGTTATAATGCGAGTGTTGGCATGTGATTGATTTCCCAAAATGATGATTTTCAAAATGATTTTCATCTTAAAAGAACCACTCACTGGGCTTAGTAGCTCACACTCTTCAAAATGTTTTCTTAATCCCCCCCCCCCCAGGTAGTGGAAGATGAGGAGTTCCAGGGTGCTGCTAAGGTCAAGGTCTGCCACGTGCCCCAATGACACTTCCGGTGAGTTTTTACGGTTGTCGTTGTTAACTTTGTTGTTAAGTCCTTGAGTTGTATAAACGTTATATCACTTTCGTAATAAAAGATGGGCCTACTTAATCCGTTATAGTTTATCTCCTTGACTTAATCATTCCACTGTGTATATGTTATAGTATGATATCAGAGTTATTCCGCAAGAATCATTAGGCAGTAAGTGTCAGCTCAAGGGTTGATAACTGCTGCAGTCGCATCCCTCTTCCAGGCTGAGAAGGTGGTCTGGGGTGGGGTGTGACAGTGTTATAGCTTTGATAATTAACACATAGTGTGAGTGTTATAGGTTTGATAATTAACACATATTGTGCGTGTTATAGCGTTATAGTTTCGATATATCGTGAGTGTTATGTTGCTTTGATAAATAAAGAATATTGTGCGTTTATACAATGTTGATGGTAAATACATATTATGAGTATTCACTTAGCTTTATACTCTGATATTGGAATACATGCATCTGTAGATACAAAATACATGCTTTTGGTGATAGGATGATATCCATGATATTGTTTGTGTGTGACTGTGGAAACTGAGATTATGCCCGGGATATAATTAGCATGCTTAACAAAAGGTGCTTGGCGGGAAAAATTGGTCGGCTTCGGTCGGCTTCGGTCGGCGGAAAATAATGGTCGGTGAAGACCGGCGGGAAATATGGTCAAGTACCTAAGCATGACTAGTGGGATAAATAAAATGGTCGATGTGTACATTGGCGGGAATTGGGGTCATAGGAATGTTTCCATAGGTGATTGCATTGTTTGATGATAGGATATGCTTGCTATGTGTTGATATTGGAATACAAATTAGTAGCTGCGTGATTATGCCATTGATTGCACTTGAGTTCAGTGTGAGTGCCAACATGTGATTGGTTTCCCAAAATGATGATTTTCAAAATGATTTTCATTTTAAAAAGAACCGCTCACTGGGCTTAGTAGCTCACACTCTTTAAAACGTTTTCTTAATCCCCCCTAGGTAGCAGAAGATGAGGAGTTCCAGGGTGCTGCTAAGGTCAAGGTCTGCCACGTGCCCCAATTACACTTCCGGAGGGTTTTTACGGTTGTCATTGTAAACTTTGTTGTTAAGTACTTAAGTTGTATAAACGTTCTATCACTGTCGTAATACAAAATGGGCCTACTTAATTCATTATAGTTTATCTCCTTGACTTAATCATTCCGTTGTGTATAAGTTATAGTACGGTATCAGAGTTATTCCACAAGAATCATTAGGTAGTAAGTGTCAGCTCAAGGGTTGATAACTACTGCAGTCACATCCCTCTCCCAGACTGAGAAGGTGGTCTGGAGGTGGGGTGTGACAGGGAAAGTTCTCATTGACGTATATAAAGGTGAGCTAACCATGCGCGTGGATAATGAAGAGGTGAAGTTTAATGTGCTCAACACATTAAAATTCCCAGACAATGATGATTGTCAGCTAAACAATATTGAATTGACTGAAGAAAAGACTCGAGTATGTGAAGTTCTCGTGTTGGAGGGAACCCTGAAGGAATCCGAGCCGCCTAGTTTGAATGAGCGGCAGACAAAACCAACGCGTCCTTCACTCGAATAACCACCTGAACTCGAATTAAAACAGTTACCCAGACAATTGAAATACACTTTTCTTGGAACTAATAATACATTGCCTGTAATCATTTCTGCTAATCCCACAAAGCCTAATGAAGATTCACTCTTGCAGATGTTGAAGAGACATAAACGCCCACTAGGGTAGACGCTTGCAGATATTCGTGGAATAAGTCCATCCTATTGTATGCAAAAAATTAGGCTGGAGGAAGGGAAGACGGGGTCAATCGAGCCTCAAAGAAGACTTAACCCCATTATGAAAGAATTGGTGAAAAAGGAGATTCGAAAATGGCTGGACGCGGGAGTCATTTATCTGATATCTGACAGTAGTTGGGTTAGTCCAGTTCAATGTGTTCCCAAGAAAGGGGGAACGATCGTGATAGTAAACAGCAACAATGAACTCATTCCTTCAAGAACAGTCACAGGCTGGTGAATTTGTATGGATTATCGGAAACTCAACGCAGCAACTAAAAAGGACCACTTTCCTCTTCCTTTCATCGATCAGATGCTTGATAGACTTGCAGGTAAAGAGTTTTATTGTTTTCTCGATGGTTATTCGGGTTACAACCAGATTTTAATAGATCTGGAAGATCAAGAGAAGACCACGTTCACTTGTCCCTTTGGCACTTTCGCACCACCAGCGAATGTCAAAACGCTAAGAATTTTTCTAGGACATGTCGGCTTCTAAAGACGGTTCGTCAGAAGCTTTTCTCAGATTGTGCGACCTTTGAGTGCATTATTGGAGGCGAACCGACCCTATGTTTTTAACGAAGACTGCACTGACACGTTCGAAACCTTGAAGCATGCATTGACAACAGCCCCAGTGTTAATAGCACTAGACTGGATGCAACGTTTCATTCTTATGTATAACGCGAGTAACGTCGCAGTGGGAACTATGTTAGGGCAGAAGAGGGGAAACTTGATACATCCCATCTCCTACGCTTCCAAAACATTAATGACTCTCAGGAACACTATACAACTACTAAGAAAGAGATGTTGGCTGTAGTATTCAGTATTGAAAAATTTCGTTCTTACTTAGTTGGTGCATCAGCCACCATATACATCGACCACTCAGCCATCATGTATGTACTAAAAGCTGGATAATTGATTTAGGTGCCGCTAATCATGTATGTACTATCTCACAGGAAACAAGTTCCTAGAGACAGTTGATAGAAGGTGAAACAGTCTTTAAGGTAGGGACCGGGGATATTGTTTCAGCCGAAGCAATGGGAGATATGAAGTTATTTATAAGAGATAAGTACATTTATTTGGAAAATGTGTACTATATTCCTTCTATGAAAAGGAATCTAATATCTGTCTCCTGTTTGCTAGAACAAAATTATAAAGTTTATTTCAAAAATGGTGAAGTGTTCATCAAAATGGGAAATAAACAGATTTTCTTTGCAAAATTAGAAAATAACTTGTACATGTTCAAAGCAACTGAGGTCAAAGCTGTTTTGAACATAGAGATGTTTAAAACTACTGGAACTCATAAGAAGAGGAAGATTTCTCCAAATGCCTATCTTTGGCACTTAAGACTAGGTCACATAAATCCCAATAGGATTGAGAGATTAGTTAAGAACGGTCATCTAAATAAGTTGGAAGACAATTCATTACCACCATGTGAGTTTTATCTCGAGGGCAAAATGTCAAAAAGGTCTTTTTCTGGAAAAGGTCTTAGAGCAAAAGGAGGGTTTGAATATCATCAGTTTTATAGATGATTATTCCAGGTATGGGCATGTTTACCTAATGCGCCAAAAGTCTGAAACTTTTGAAAAGTTCAAAGAGTATAAGGCTGAGGTTGAAAATCAATTAGGTAAAAAGATTAAAACGCTTTGATCGGATCGAGGTGGTGAGTATATGGATATAAAATTTCATAACTATTTGATAGAACATGGAATTCAGTCTCAACTCACAGCCCCTGGCACACCTCAACAGAATGGTGTGGTAGAGAGGAAAAACATAACCTTGTTGGACATGGTTCGTTCCATGATGAGTTACACTAAGTCACCAAATTCTTTTTGGGGACACGCAGTTGAGATTGCGGTGTATATTTTGAACATGGTTCCCTTAAAAAGTGTTTCTGAAACACCTTACGAGCTCTGGAGAGGACATAGAGGAAATCTATATTACTTCAGGATTTGGGGTTGTCCAACACATGTGTTAGTGCAAAATCCTAAAAATTTGGAACAACGTTCAAAAGTGTGCCTATTTGTAGGCTACCCAAAGGAAACAAGAGGTGGTCTCTTTTATGATCCTCAGGAAGATAAAGTATTTGTATCGACAAATGCAACCTTCCTAGAGGAAGATTATATAAAGAACCATCAACCACGCAATAAGCTAGTAATAGAAGAAATGCCCAGAGAAACGACAAATGTATCAACAAGAGTTGTTGATCGAGCAGGTCCTTCAACAAGAGTTGTTGATAGAGCACGTCCATCAACAAGAGTTGTTGATTAAACCGATACTTCACATCGCTCTCAAGAGTTGAGAATGCCTCATCATAGTGGGAGGGTTGTGCAATAGCCTGACTGGTACATGGGTTTAACTGAAACTCAAGTCATCATACTAGATGATGGTTTAGAGGTTCCATTGACTTTTAATCAAGCAATGAACGATCTGAAAAAGACCAATGGATTAATGGACTTTGAAAGGGAATCTATTTATTTCAATTATGTCTGGGATCTTGTAGATTAACCGGAAGGGGTAAAACCCATCGGTTGCAAGTGGATCTACAAGAAAAAACGAGACCAAGCTGGTAAGGTACAGACCTACAAAGCTAGACTTGTGGCAAAAGGGTTTACCCAAAGAGAGAGGTTAGATTTTGAAGAAACCTTCTCTCTAGTTGCCATGATAAAGACTATTAGAATACTCTTATCCATAGCCACATTTTATGATTATGAAATATGGTAAATGTATGTCAAGACAACTTTTCTGAATGGCTATCTTGAAGAGAGTATTTTTATGTCTAAACCATAAGGGTTTATACAACAGGGTCAAGAGCAAAAAGATTACAATCTTAATCGATCCATTTATGGATTAAAACAAGCTTTTAGATCCTGGAATATGAGATTTGATGGTGCGATCAAATATTATGGCTTTGAACAAAATGTTGACGAACCCTGCGCATACAAGAAGATCGTCAACCAAACTGTCGCTTTTTTTGGTGTTGTATGTTGATGATATTCTACTCAATGGGAATGAGGTAGAATATCTAGCTAATGTTAAGAGATGGCTGGCTTCACAATTCCAAATGAAAGATTTGGGAGAAGCACAGTATGTTCTTGGAATCCAAATAGTTCGGGATCGCAAGAACAGGACATTGGCATTATCTAAGCATCTTATATAGACAAGATGTTGTCTAGGTATAAAATGCAAAATTCCAAGAAAGGATCTTTACCTTTCAGGCATTGAATTCACTTGTCTAAGGAGCAGAGTCCTAAGACACCTCAACAGGTTAATAAGATGAATCGAATTCCATATGCATATGCAGTTGGGAGTTTAATGTATGCAATGTTGTGTACTCGTCCCGACATATGCTATGCCAAAGGAATTGTCAGCAGATTTCAGTCCAATCCTGGTCAAAACCATTGGATTGCTATTAAAAACATTCTCAAGTATCTTTGGAGAACGAGAGATTATATGCTCGTGTATGGTCCTAAGGATCTGATACGTACTGGATACACCGATTCTGACTTTCAGACCGATATTGATTCGACGAAATCAAATTCAGGGTCAGTATTCAATCGTAACGGAGGAGCAGTTGTGTGGAGGAGCATCAAGCAGAGTTGTATTGTGGACTCCACAATGGAAGCTGAGTATGTAGCTGCAAGCGAAGCAGCAAAAGAAGCAGTATGGCTCAGAAAGTTCCTGACCGATCTGGAAGTAGTTCCTAATATGCACTTGCCTGTCACTCTCTACTGTGACAATAGTGGAGCAGTTGAAAATTCAAAGGAACCACGAAGTCATAAAAGGGGAAAGAATATCGAACGGAAGTACCATCTCATTAGGGAGATTGTACACAGAGGAGACGTCATTGTCACACAGATTGCTTCCCAAGACAACTTAGCTGATCCATTTACGAAGGCTCTCTCAGTTAAAGTGTTCAAGGGTCACCTAGTAGGACTAGATCTACGAGTTTTGTATACTAGGGCAAGGTGGAGAATTTATGGGTATTGTAATGCCCTAGTTTATTGTATTTATACATTTTATTCTCTCCATGTAAACTCAACATTGTATATATTTGTATATATTGATCCACTAAAGTTTTAGTCCAAGTGGGAGTATTGTTGGGCTTTATGTCCTAAAAACTCACAGTTTGTAAAATAATAAACATTTTCTATAATCAATATAATTGTTATTGATTTCATAAATTGTATGAAAGTGTAAATCCAAAAAACTAAGACCCATGACTATTGTATGAGTACTTGAACTTTATGTGGAGATATAAGAGTGGATCGGGTACAAGTAAATAGTCAAAATAATCTATGGTACATGAATGAGGATGGGTACCTTATTCTGGTAACACCATTGGATGCGGCCTACTCTGTAGTTGTTACAAAGAGTTGTAAAGTGCTACATGCGATGTGATCCTAATTTGTACATGTTATGACATGAGGAATTAGGGCGTCCTATGGAACGAGTTTGCATAAGATTAGGACCAAAAAATAAGTCACTCTTACTTTATAAAGCTGTTTACTGTTTAAGACAGACTATTTCACCTAGATGAGCTAGGTAACTCGATCTTAATCCTGAGCTAACTATGAACTCCTGTTTATTCAGGATTGCCCTTAGATTTGCATAGTTGAGGGTTGGTTCAATAGCACCGCCTTAATAAGACTCCCATTTCAGGGGTAAGACTGGATAGATAGCTGGGGACATAGGGTTCAAGAAGGAGTTCACAACTACTCGGTTTAGGGATAGGAGAAAGGTTGTTCTCTTAAGTACTGAATCTACTGAATAAGGGGCCCACCCTCTCACTGGGCTGAGAGAGTTTGGATTGGTGATTGGATCACAAACCAGTTGTTCATTAGAAGATTAGTAGGGACTTGAGAAATAAGACGTAATCTCGGGGGTAAAACAGATATTTGTCCTAGCCGTTATTACAAACAACCTAGGAAGGGTCGACTTGCTGATTATGGTTAAATCATGTGGACATAATATATCTACAATGACGGAAGTGCAACTATGGGTTTTAGTGGAATGACCCATTAGTTAACGAATGGACATTAATCTGGTCTAATGTGTTTAGCCAATTAATCTCGGATCGTTGGAGCCCATGATCAGTAGGTCCACGAGGTCCCCCTACTAGCTCGTAACGGACTAGCTCTAGAATAGCGTGATAAGTTAATTTGAAACGTTCAAATTAGAATTAAGAGAATTAATGAATTTATGAGATATAATTATGTTAATTTTAGAATTAAACGGAATGGGAGAATTTATATATTTAAATATGATTTAAATATATAAAGATGGATATGTGTTAAAATTAATTTAATATTTTATATTAAATTAATTAAGTTTTATTTAATAATTAATTAATGAAATTAATGAAATTTTCATTTTTAAAATGAAAATAGATTTATAAAATCAAATTTTGATTTTTAGATCAAATTGAAAATTGGAAAACAAGACACACTTAAATGGAAAAATGGGTTTTTCCATTATCTATCTTTGAAGTAGCTCACACATGAAGCAACATCTTGGCCTTGTCTTCTCCTAGCATGAGCTGCAACTCATGCAACTCTTCTTTTTACATGTTGATCTGCAATATAATGAAGAGATTGGAGTGAAAATCGGGCATGCAATCTATAGAATTTTGGGAGAAATTTTGGTTTGAAGAATGGTTCTTCAACAAGTTTGCTGCAGTGAGCTTTTCTCCTTCATCCCTTGATTCAAGCTTGTTTTCAGTCCCACAACTCAATCTAAAGCACCAAGAGAATAGTGGGAAAGATCTTGAGGTGGTCTACAACAAGATATGGAGAGGATTGTAGCTAGAGAAGAAGCATTGAAGTAGTTCTACAAGAGGTATGTCTTGAAACCCATTTTCCCTGCAGAAGCATGCTTTATATTATGCCAAAATTAGTGAATTTGAATGCCTAGATGATCCTTGTTCTTCCGCTGTTGTTGATACAATCCTACAGATTATGGTCATAGCCCACCATATTGATAACGGGCAGAAATGCACGTTATCACAGTACTAGGTTCTTAAACAATGTTGGCTTGCGTTGATAAAAGATGTTAGATTACGTCCAAAAAGCATCAATTTCATAATATTGCAGTCGCATGCATTCATCGCATAGAAATAGTTTATTTTTGTATTTTTTATGCAGAATATACATTGACGCAAGGTGAAAATTGCGATCATAGGAAATCCTTGGTCGAGCACAACATTACCATAAGGCTTTGCGGTAATTGTGTTCGCAAACATTCGCTCAAGAAGGATTGCCACAACTTGGTGGGCGCATCTGGGTGAAAGGCATAATTAATCGCGATGGGACAAAAAGCTGATGACGGTCGAATCCGAATTAAACTGACAGCCGCTAACGATAACAAGTACATTCAGCTTTTCGGTGACAAATATTTGGCGCATCAGTCAGGGAATTAAAGCCATCCCATCTGAGCAATCATAAGAGAGAAGCCGCCTTCACCCCGAAGCTCTATAAATACCAAAGGCATCCTTCAGAAAAGGGGTTCACCAGTTAGAAAATTCATCACTTAGCTTAGCACGCCTTTGTCCATAGTTTTTCCTTTTTATTTTAAGACGGAGCAAGAGAAGAGTAAAGACGCCGAAAATCGCTCAGGATAACTCGAGAGAAAATCTTGAGGCGTAGAAGCAGAGAGTGAGCCGACTCTCGCGAGAGCGAGATTATCTTTTGTTATGCTGTGCCAAATACCTCTTTTGAGGTGTAGAAGAACTACGCTAACATGACCTAGGAAGTTCATTGCTTGCAATTATCTTGTGTTATGCTGTGCCAAATACCCCTTTATAGCTACTCGAGAGAGAGTCTAGAGAAAGAACCTAAGACTCGAGAGAGCTAGGTTAGAATCTAGACTTGAGAGAGCAACATTAGAACTGCATAAACAAGAGATAAGGACCTAGAGATAAGCTCTATTTGTCAACCTGCATCGCATGCATCTTAGAGATGTGAATGATATTATGTGGTCGCCTTATTTGTGTATGTGCAATTTTGTCATCACATAAATAAGAATAGAGGCTCATGTGTAGGTCTTATAGACTTATCACATATATCGCATGCGTTCTAGCTTTAGAAGAAGTGGCATTCGCACCGAGAGGTGGTTTACTGTTGTATGCATGTTGGATGAAATGCTCTCTCAAATCTAGATTCTAACCTAGCTCTCTCGAGTCTTAGGTTCTTTCTTCAGACTCTCTCTCGAGTAGCTCTAAAGGGGTATTTGGCACAGCATAACACAAGATAATCGCAAGCAATGAACTTCCTAGGTCATGTTAGCGTAGTTCTTCTCAACCCATTCGACTAGTTTAGCTACTCATGCGTGCAAAGAGAGTGAACAGATGTTGAATAATAACTTCCATTGTATAGATATAAAGATGAAGTACAAAATAACAATGCAAGAATAGAATAAAGAGCCTGGTAGCAATCTCTTGCTGCCTAGGCTTTTACACTGTTTTTCTACTCGTGTTCAAAAGATAATCTCGCTCTCGCGAGAGTCGGCCCGCTCTCTGCGACTACGCCTCAAGGTTCTCTCTTGAGTTTCCCTGAGCGATTTCTGGCATCTTTACTCTTCTCTTGCTCTGCCTTAAAATAAAAAGGAAAAACTATGGACAAAGGCGTGCTAAGTTAACTGATGATTTTTCTAACAGGTGAACCCCTTTTCTGAAGAATGCCTTTGGTATTTATAGAGCTTCGGGGTGAAGGCGGCTTCTCTCTTATGATTGCTCAGATGGGATGGCTTAAATTCCCTAACTGATGCGCCGAATATTTGTCACCGAAAAGCTGAATGTACTTGTTATCATTAGCGACTGTCAGCTGAATTCGGATTCGACTGTCATCAGCTTTTTGTCCCATCGGGATTAATTATGCCTTTCGCCCAGATGCGCCCACCAAGTTGTGCCAATCCTTCTTGATCGAATGTTTGCAAACAGAATCACCACAAAGCCTTGTGATAATGCTACGCTCGACCAATGATTTCCTATGATCGCAATTTTCTATGCGATGAACGCATGCGACCGCAATATTATGAAATTGATGCTTTTTGGATGCAATTTAACATCTTTTATCAACGCAAGCCATCATTGTTTAAGAACTTAGCACTATGATAACATGCATTTCTGCCCGTTATCACACCCCCAAATTTAAACAATGCTTGTTCTCAAGCATAAGCTAAAGACTTCCTTTAGCAAGTCTACTGCAATGTTCTTTTCCTAGATTTCTCAAGGATACTTCGTTCAAATCCTATATACCAAAATTTCTTCAAGTCTTATTCAAGTCTCTTCTTAAAGTATTTCTAAGTTCTAGGGATTGAAAACTTAAGCTTCAAAAGGACTTTACTAAATTCCGGGACATTGTATGATTTATTTCAAAAAGAAAACTTTTCCACCGGGGTGTCAATTGATTTTTTATCCTTGCATATTTCTTGACTTTATTATTTTTTTCTGACCTTGCGCTGATCCAAGTGCCTTGCCTTCATTTTGGCTTGCCCCCACGTGTGTCATGCAGACATCGAACTACGAGCAATGTGCTCTTCCTCAGACTAAACTCATGCCTACTTGGCAGCGGAGTTGCGGTCATTTATTTATGCATTGATCCAGGTGACTTACTTTCATTTTGGCTTGCCCCCACGTGTGTCATGCGGACATCCAACTACGGGTAAGTGCCCTTCACAACTTAACTCTTATCAACATGGGTTTCCCCATTGCGTTGACAATGGAGTTGTTATTCTCAAAATGTTTCTCTTTTTTTTTTTTTTTTTTTTAGAATAGCAAGGTCGGAAATAAATATCTCACCCCCAATTTAAAATACGGCAATGTCCCCATTGCCAAAAGATTGAAAGAAGTCATGCGATGTTCTTAGAAAGCTTCGTAAAGAGAGTTTGAACGAAAGCTAGCTAACCCCTATCTTCTAGAAATATTTCATGAGGTGCCTATCTTAAAGTTAAGTTGACTTTAGTATATATGAAAGAAATAGAAGCATATTTTTCATCATTGAAATCATAATTGGCAAAGAGACAGTATGCGGTACTTACTAAATTTATCCATGTCAAATGATTGCGGTAATCATAGAGGATTCGATGATAAAACTTTTAAAACTAAAATGCGATGCGATAGAGCGAAATTTGAAAAAAAAGTGAAGGAAGAATACAATCCTCAAATTTGCACTATCGCCCGCATTGTGTATTGACGCATCCTTCTTTGCGGTAATCTATCTTCTTTGGATTGCGGTGATCGAATAAGATAAGTTGTTTCTTCGTGTAACACCTCCGCAATCCAGTGCCTCAATCATTGACTTGCGGTGATGTGCATGTGGCAGTTTAAATAAAAGAATGTTGGAGGGGTTGCTAAGTTAATCCTACTCCTAATCCTAACTAACAGACAACACAATGAGAATATGCATGAGAGGTAGAGAAACGACAACTCTTGACATGAAACAAATGAATGGGAAAGATAGATAAAATGCGGAGATTTTTTCATTGCACCCTCTAAGAGTAACTGCAAGGGCAATCTTAGTCAACGCAAGGCATGCAATCATGCTACACACACGTGAATCTAACTCTAGGATGTATGCGATGTATCTGCGATATTGCCGAGAAGCCTATGCCTGCCTAGACCTCCATAACCCGCTCACTAGCTCTCACCAAATGAACATGGTTGCCACATGACACCTTATCCTACTTTCTAGATGCATGCAATATCATATTTGTAGGGCGTTACGCTGTGTGATAGCAAACGAAGCTTATCTGTAAGTTCCCCATTCTTGCCTATGCATTCCAATCCGCTCTCTCGAGTCTTATATTTAGGTTTTAGACTACTCTCTCAAGTATTCCTAAATGATGAATGATGCGCTCGTAGGACAAGGTAACCGCATGAACTTGGCTGACCTAAGATTATTCCCATCTCTAGTGAACAATGCATACATTGCTTAATGCGACCAACCACTTACCCTCTCGGGCAGTTAGTTGTTGCTGACTTTACTCATGGACAAGCAATGTGTTAACCTATAGACAGGCATTGCCGCAGCTTCACACTAAGCAAATAAGGTTACTCACACACTCACACAACGAATACCTCTCAGTGGGTTGCTACATGCTTCATATCCCTAATCCACATGACTAAGTATGCGATACCCAAGCAATCTCACTAAGTTTTGCAATGAAAGTAAAGATGCTAAGCAAAGAAGATGGAGGTGGAGTCGAAGGAAACAGAGAAATGCATTGAAAACAAATTGTATTAATTCCTTAATCACAAAATGTCATACAATACAATATAAGAAAAGAAAGGAAAATGAAATGACCGGCTGGAAGCAAAGACTTGCTTCCAGCGGATGTGCGTCAAGGTTGCCAGTGGTGCCATGGATGGGTGGTGGAGTTGACTCTCCCGAGTGCTAGCTTCAATCGAAGGCTCCGGTCGTCACTCGGAATGGATGAAGAAGGTGAAGAACTCTCAAGCATCTTCTCACGCATTTTTTCTGGATCGCAGGGAAAACCTTGGGTTGCAGGGGTAATCCCTAGACCACAAGGATAATCCCCAGATAAGTTGGAATTCTACTCAGCGGCTTCTATTTATAGAGCTTGGATCGCCGAAAGCATTAATGGACTGTTCTGATTTTGACATTTGGCGCGTTAGTCCTTTTCTGAACCTCTGCCGCTAAAGGTGTGGTAGGTGAAATTTCAACATCAACTTTTGATTTTCTCAAGGTAGATGCGTTGGTGCATCCATTTCACCACCTTGCGCTGCTTCCATTAGTATGCATTATCGTGTAGCTGCAATCATTCAATGACCGTATTCGGTTAATACTGAAACTCTACACGATAACCGCAATCGCTTGACGAGTGCAATTCCCATGTGATGGACACATGCGGCTTATCACCGCAACATCCATGCGTTGATCGAATGTGTTTGCCTTTGTGATGGAGAGTTTCTCCGCATGCGGTCGTCTATGTGGTGGTCCGGTTTCCACGTTTGCGTCCACTTCCTGCATTAGCTACAAAAATAGAACATTGAACGCATAATAATGGGTTAGCCGAGATTCTTTAATGCTGATCGACGCAAACTCATTTTCTCATGAATTCCTAGCACAATTGTCGCATATTCTACTTAACAACCTTCATAATTCTAAGTAAAAGGCATAAGATGACATGCATTTCTGCATGTCATCACATATAAAACTTTGTTAGCTTTCGAAAGGAGCAAATTTTATGTCTTTAATCTCACTTTCTTGTTAGGTACAATGTGTTTAAATGTCTATTACTGTAGGTTCTCGAGCAAAACATGCATTTCAGAGTTATACAATCCATTCGAGGTTGATTTGGAGCTAGTAGGAGTGAATTGGGCAACCAGAGCTCCAAAAGATGCAAGAAGATAAAATTGCCCCCAAGAGCTGGCGTAGCGGAGCCATGCTTTAATTTTGTTTTCTTTTTTCTCTTCATACTTCTATCATCTTTAGGCGAGGTTTGTAATTATTTTGGTTTGTAATCTTGGAATGGAGCTCCCTTTCTAAGGTCTATGGATTGTGGAGTTATGTAGTTCTATCTAGTTTTGAAAGCAAGAACTTATGTTTATTTTGTGAATTTTTTGTTCAATGGTCTGATTGTATTTTGATTAATGAATCTTTGAATATTATTTAACTTCCTGATGCATGTTTATGGATTGCATATTTCTTTACAGATGTGTGTCACCCTGCTTCTCGTCTGGCTTGGATCACCTAAGTAACAATTAGTTGATCATGTATTCTATAGCTACCTTACAATGCATGTTTTAACTAGGTTCAAAGATAAAATTAATTAATTGGTTAATCATACAATGGGAACCCCAATCATAATGTGCATGTTCTTAGTCTTAGATGGCCTCTATAGAACCCAATAGGACTAAAGCTGAAAGAACCATTGAAGGTCCTTGAGCAGAACACGAGATCGGACCCAAACTTATTTACAGAACATTAAATTTACAAATAACACATACAGAAATTATGCATCTAATAAATTTACACCATGCTCACACTAAATTACAGAAATCCCAATCATAATGCGCATGTTCTTAGTCTTAGATGGCCTCTATAGAACCCAATAGGACTAAAGTTGAAAGAACCATTGAAGGTCCTTGAGCAGAATATGGGATTGGACCCAAACCCAAAATTTACCGAACATTGAATTTACGGCAAACACATACAGAAATTATGCATCTAATGAATTTACACCATGCTCGCACTAAATTACAGAAAAGTAAAATTTGGGTTTCAAAAACCGTTATCTTTGAAGACCGTTCTTCAAGTAAAAACCTTCGAATCGATAGGAACACCACCACGAGAATCCCTTTGTATTTTTTTGGATGAGAATCCAGAAGGTATGGGCTCTCGCTATTTTGGAAGAGAGGGAATGATAGAGTAGAGAGGAGATGGAGGGGAGGTTCTAACTTTTCTGGAAAAAAATTCTTTTTCGTTCTTCTTTATAAAACACACATTGGATAAGAAGAACAAAAAACTGCCCTGCTATCATGTAGTAGTTGAGAGAGAATAGGGGAGGGAAGTTATTTCCCTCCCATCAAATTTTAAAAAATAAAAATAAATTAATTTTAGTTTATAGTTGAAACCATTATATATATATATATATATAACCAGATGTTGTATCATATATAACATACAACCTATAGTCTAATATTGCATCATATACAATATAACCTATAGTTTTAATTCTCTAATCAATCATTTTCTATAAATGCCATTTATATTAAATTGAATATATGAATCAAATTCCTATAATTAATATTTGAATCATATTCAAATATTTATTTCCTCTCAAGTAAATATTATATTAATGTATCAAATACATTATAGTAATTATATCATATATCTAGATTAAATTAATTATATCACATATAATTAATTTCCTCAATTAATTTGAACAATTCAAATTAATCCAAAAATTGATTCTCATTAATTCGTGTTGAGCTACAGAGGAGATCTCATGGACCTGTAGCTTGAAGCTCCAATAATATGTGAATAATTAATTAAACTCTTTAATTAAATTATCCACCATCCGTTAACTGTCGAACACTTCAATAATGATCGACAGTTGCACTCTTTGCACTACAAATATATTTCTATGTCCATTGGATATAACCAATCAACAGTAAGATGACCCTTCACAAATTTCTCATAAGTATAATTGGACCAAGATTACCGTTTTGCCCCTGTAATTACATTTAACTCATTAGGTACCGCCAATCCCTCTAATGAATAATAAATCATAGTCCAACCATGATCAAATCCCTCTCAGGCCAGGAAATGGTGTGGGCCAAATTGTTCAAGCCCCGAAATCAACCTTTAAGGGAGCAATTTATCGACTCGTCTCGACATTGGGGAAGGAGTGAATTCTTTCTTGTGTAGCTGTGTTCCCAGCTCTCCAATCAGACTAATCCACAAAATGGTAGGCTTGTTGAGTTGGCGATCTGGCCACCCTCATCCATACAAATCAAGGGACTGCCCTCATAAGCAGGAGTTTACAATTCACTTAGGATTCAGGTCATATAACCTCTGGCCAAGCTAGTGAAATGTAAGTCTCTATTATGAACGGCGTTATATAATAAGACTAAACATTTCGTGGTCTGGTCTTATACAAACTTCTTTATATAGAATATATCTGTTCACATGTCTCCACATGAACGATCAGGATCAGATCATTTGTAGTACTTTACAACATTTGTAACATCTATAAAGCAGGCCATATTTGATGGAACACGAGACATACGCAGCGGAATTAGGACCTAATTGCACTTTAATTGCTCTTAAATTAAAGGAAATAAGCATGCATCATGAAGGAAAAAACAGTGAATTAAAAGTGTAGAGATGTTACCTTTGAAGCTCTCGAAAGCCGATTCTCCTCATTGAATCTCGACCCGAACTCTTCTGGACCACCACTAGAGTTGACCTACTATCCTCTGGACTCAGAACCGAGTTGTGGGACCCGGTGGATGAAGAGAACCGAGAGAGAGAAAATAGATGAGAAAAAGGAATGGAATTTTGAGTAGGTTTGGGTGTTTCCTTTGTTTTTCACAAAATTATAATTTTCCAGCCCAAATATAAAAAAACTAAATTTCAAAATGGAAAAAGTCTTTTAACTAAATTGAAAAGTTCAATTTATAGAAAAAAGGCATGCAACAATTGCATGAAAAAACTTCATAAAAACCCAACACCTAGAATCCCCTCACTTAGTGGGCTTAATGTCTCCACTATAAGCCAACACCTAGCCCACTATTTTGTTAGTGGAATTATCCAACAAAAGTTTGGATTTTTCCACTAACTATAGTCAAAGTGCAAAATAGTCATTTGGTCATCAAAATTTTGGATTTTTATGATTTTATCCATGTTGACTAATTTTGACCTCCCGAGCATGAATCTGCATTCATTTTTTCAAAATTCAAATCACATTTGAATATAAGGTCGGTCAAAGTTTGACTTTTCAAAGTCAAAAAACAACTCTTTGACCTTTTACAACTTTGACCATTTCCAATATTTTCGAGCTTCCGAATATGAACATATTCATATACTTCATATTTAAATCATATTTAAATATTAAAGCTGTATTTCTAAGCTGAAAAACCCGACCACTATATCACATATACTTGTCGGTTTCTCTCTCTCTAATTCGAACAATTCGAATTATTCTATCATACTGTTCTAAGTTTATTCCATATGAGCTAGTAGGGAACCTAATGGACCTATAGATCATGGGCTCCAACGATCCGAGATTAGCTAGCTAAACTCTTTAGGCGGAGCTAATCAACATTCATTAACTAACGGGTCATTCTACTAAACTTCTGTAGTTGCACTCCCCTCACTATAGATATATTTGTATCCATTTTATATAACCATGATTAGTAAGTTAATCATTCACATGTTGTTCGTAATCTCGACTAGGTCATAAAAACCGTTTTACCCCCAAGACTACATCTTGTTCCTTAAGTTCCACTGATCCTCTAATGAATAATTGGTTTAAAGTCCAACCTATAAACGTAATCCCTCTCGGGCCAAGGAGAGGGTGGGGCCTCTTGTTCAAGACCTGGATTCAGTACTAAAGGAAACAACCTATCTACTGTCCCTATAACGGGTAGGAGTGAATTTCGTCTTGCACCCTATGTTCCCAGCTATCCACCCGATCTTACCCCTGAAATGAGAGGCTTATTGGGACAGCGATATTGAGCTGCCCTCACCTATGCAGATCTAAGGATAATTCTGAGTGAATACGAGTTCATATTTTCTTGGTCAGAATAAGTTTCACGGGCTGTTTCCCAAATTTCGCTTGCAGTTGAGAATAGTAAAAATCCTTCACCAATCTCGGTCGTCATGGAATTGATTATCCATGACATAACCATATTATTCTCCGCTTTCCATGTCTTGTATCTTTGATCAGTTTGGTCTGGGATAGGAATTTTGTTTGATAGGTAGTCTTCCTTTCCTTTTCCACATATGAATGTCATGACTGATTGTGACCAATGTAGATAATTCCTTCCATTTAATTTGTGATTAGTGATTTGAAGAATGGTCCCTTTAGCATTGTTAGAATTTATGGATTCCATAGAAAAATAGATGATTGGCAAAACAAGAAATTAAGGATGAAATGGGGGAAAATAAAAAGGAAAACTTATAAAAAAAACCTTTCCAGATCCCGTTTTTGTCAAATATTGTCCTAGATCCGGTTTATCAACCCGATTAGGTTAACAAAAAATGAAAAACGCTGCTCCAGACCCGGTTTTAATGAACTGCTCCAGACCTGGTTTATCGACCTGATTAGGTTAACAAAAAACCCGGAAAAACACTGCTCCAGATCCGGTTCCAAAGAGCTGCTCCAAACCCGACCCGATCAAGTTGACAAAACTTACCGACCCGATTAGGTTTAAAGCCTGCTCGAATTTGTCACGATCTTCCTTACCACGATCCGACTTGGTTCAGTAGTTAATCGTCACTCTGCATCCACGATCAGCGACCACCCACGATTGGAGAAGACGCTTACAAGAATCCGCACCCTCGGTCGATGACTTTGAGCCACAATTGACGACTTTCGGTTGATGAACGAGCTTCGTGGTCGTCAATGGAAGAATGTGTTTTTGGCTGGGAATGCTTCAATTAGTACCAGTTGTTCGTGAGATTTGGAGTACGAATTTTCTTCGGACGTGAAGCTCCAAACACTCTGATGTACTGCTTCAACGAAAACGGTATGTTTGAGATTTCAATGTTCTGTGTTTTTCTTTTCTAAGGTTTCGGACATGAAACCAATAGAAAAGACTCAAAGAGATGGCTCTGATACCATGTTGAAATACATAACTCTTTCTTTTTATTTCTTGTGTTCATTTTATAAGAGGGAGCACCCCTTATATATACAACTATGATAGCTAAGTATGGAAAAACCTATAACAGTAAAAAATTGTACATAATGTAAGAATAAAAATAAAACCTAATTACAGGGAATAAAATCATATGTACAAGGTAGGAGGAGATTTTCCATAATCAACAAACATTAAGTGTTAACACACAACATATTTAGAGAAATTACATTGCTAGTTTCATAAGTCTCGATACCCAAAACCTTAGCCCCTATATGAACAACGGTAACATGTGTACAATATTTATAGTAACTACCAAACAGACAGGATACAATAACTTTTATCCTTGAGTGGCAGAGCAAATGCTGAACTACCTCTTGAGGATTTGACCACTACCTGGGGGAAAGGAAAACATTTGAAAACGGGATGAGCTTGCTAGCCCAGTGAGTGACTTAGGAAAGAAAACTGATTCTCATGCAAAAGTCTCAACAAAGAGATTAAACTGAAATATAAATTTCTACAGTAACCTTGTACTGCAATATAAACGTTTTCCAAGCATAAAGCATATAAAGTTGTTTTCATCATAAAACATTAAACTGTTCCTTAGTTGAGAATAACCCTACTATGGTTAAATCCCAACGTTAACTGCTAGTCAAGAGAGAACCCTTTTGCTCAATCTCTGACTTTAACTACTTACGTTTACATGGCCATAACTAAGTACCGTCATACCTTAGGTACTTTTACTCAGATAACTTCTCAAAACTTGTCCCTCAATATCGAGCTGCTTATCTTTTAAATGTCTCTCGGTATCGAGTTTCAAGTAAAACTAGTCATATAATGACTTTCTCTTTAAAGCATGTAAAGCATAACGCATAGAAGACATGTCTTTAAAGATTCTAATGCATGCTTTGTGTAATTAAACACACATAAATAGTTTTTCAATAAACTTTCATACATGGTATGCGTTTAAAACATAACTGATGGTTTGCTTGGAAATTAATTTGTAAAAATAGCTAGCATGAGAATAATCTTTCTTTAAAACATGGTTTCTTTAAAATATTGTAAATATTTAGTCATTCAAACCTTTTAGAACTATCCCTCAAGAGTAGATATGCTTCTATTACTGGTGTCAATCCTGTGGACACAAAAGCATATATTTGCTACTAGCATAAGTCTCCCTTTTGAGACTAACCCTTAAGTAAGCTTCACGTTTAGCCTTTCTCTTGAAGACTTTCACAAAAACGCACCTTGTTGTAGGTTTAAACACTTAGGAATTTCTTTGAGATTTGGCTCATGCAAAGCTTCCAACCGCTCTTCACAAACGCAACACCACTTATGCAACGAACACTTTTCTCTCTAAGTGTTCTTACAGTTGCATATGGTCGTCCTCAAGGCTGATTATGCATCCAAGACTTCACTGTAAGCTCTCACCGACCTACACAGCAGGTCTAATGCATGGAAAAGCTCAGCCCTTGGTCTGTCCAAGCGTTTTCTTCAAACTGTCAACTTATTCAACTCAAGCAGCTGCCTGCTTGTTCATAAAATTCAAGATTCAACTTACGAAATTAGTTACTGGAATTACAGAGCTCATCTCAACATATTTTCTTTTAAAAACTTGTTACAAATTGTCTTAAAATCTTACCTCAAAATTTTAGCTTCCGACTCCCCGTGGTCTGTCCTAGAGACTCAATTCGTTAACGCTGGCCCGGATTCACCTGAGAACAGAACCTCTGGTCCTTTTTCTCCTTCTCTGGCCTTATTCCGATGAGGTCTTCTTCCAGCAGTGTCACCTCTGAAAGCTCATAACTTTCCAACGACACCAAGAACTCTAAATGTGCGCGGAGGAATTGATCAAACTTATCGTTTGAAGTTTGACCTCTTCTTTTTATACTGATTTCCACTGCTTCTCATTAAAGCATAGCGTGACACTTCATTTTTCATGTAGTTAAATCAGGTGCTAAGAACATCTGGTATTTTTAATCGGTGATTAATGCCGATCAATACAAGTCCAATCGTTTAGCTCACTGCCCCATCGTTTAGCTCATCGTTTAGTGACCTCACGCTGATGCTTATAACCCGACGATCTCGCCCAATGCATAGCACACTGATGCCCATCATGTAGCGCTGACGCTAATGACTTGTAGAAATACAAGTTATTTATACTGTTTTATTTAGATATTGCGGCAAAAAGAAAGAAAAGTTGTGTCGATAGTATAGAAATTGGCTAAGAAATGGAAATTTCGTCAATACACCCACTAACACCATTGTGATGGTAGAGTATAATGTTTCAGTTTCTGTTTTGCAGAAAATCAGTCACCGCATGCGTTCATGGCTCAAAGAAAAAATGAACAACGCATCTATTTTGCATTGCGCCCATCAATGGAGAACAAAGAGATGATCAACGCAATGACAGCGCATGCGACAATCGATTAAGAGCTCTAGTGATTACGCAATTTCAACCGCATGCAGTAATAAAAAATAACACCGCATGTGGCGATCGATCGAAGATGTGAAGAGCAACGCATTTATGGAAGATTCTGACAAATGTACAGCTTTCAGTTATACATTTCTGACGAGTTGATTGCGTAACAGAAGGAATTTCTCATTCCGCCATATCAGGAACTACCATAACCATACAGTGGGGACCACACATTCAAAGAGCCAAGCTTCACCTATAAATGGTTTCTGCAAATTCACTGAAAGATATACATGAATACATGGAGAGGTGTTGATAACTTGTAGAAATACAAGTTATTTATGCTGCCTTATCTAGAATACATAGAGAGCCAAGCTTCATTTATCTATTGTATGAAAATTAGCTCAGAAATACAATAATTATGAATTATCGCAATTACACCCACTCACGTCGTCAATTGGTAGAAGAGGATATTTTTACTCTGTTTTGTAGGAAACCAAGTCACCGCTTGTGATCAAGGCTCAATGAGAAATTGAACAACGCATCTCTGTTATATTGTGCCCGTCAATCAACAATGAAGAGACGATTAACGCAATGACGGCGTAATGCAACAGTCGATTCAGAGCTGAATTTCAACCGCGTGCGGTAATAAAAACAACACTGCATGCGAGCAACCGATCGAAAGACGCAACTAAGCAATGCAAATGCGGAGGATTGTGACATGTGTACAACTAATCGTTGTGCAAATTTGATGGTCTGATTACATAACAGAAAGAATATTTATTCTTCCATCTTTGCAATTTCCATAACAAGAAGTGGGGTTCATAAGCCAATAGTCAAAGCTTGTCACCTATAAATACCCCCATAGAATTCAGAAAAGATATACTTGATACAGGTATAATTGATACGAGGGCTAATTGCTGCTGGATTATTGAGAGGAAGGATGAGTTGAGTATTGATCGGAAAAAATCTGGGAAGAGAAGAGACAAGGTCGAGAGGTGAGTCTCAGTGCGAATCTTCCAGATCCCTGCCGTGAAGCTCTGTGCTTAGATCCCTACTATCGGTTGAGCAAGCCTGAGAGGGAAGCTCATCCATTTGTTCACGTCATCCATGTCGGAAAGCAAATCTCCATCCAGATCGGTGCTAAGACGTTGGCGCTTATGTGTATTTGTTTCTAACTCTATTTCATCAACTGTATTTCATCTTCTTAATCTTTTCATTCACAAATCATGTATCAGACGCTAAATAGATTTATTGAATGTCTCGATCACTTCCATTACCACTTTTCTATCTATTTTCGCTCCTCCATTAATCGATTTCTCCATGAAGTTTTCTTAATACCTTGGTAATTAATTTGGATTAAACAAATAACTTAATCTGTGCTAATGAGATAAATACGTTTAGCTAAGGCATGCTAGATGGCATCTTCATCTGTGAGAGCAGAAGTGAAGATGTCATTCTGATCTGTCGAGAGAAGGTTAGAAGAATGTGTTAACTAAAGCGAGTAGTACTTCCAGAGATGGAAGCAACCTTGCGTTCATTACGTTCATCCCTGTTTCACCACAGAGATGTGGGAACATGGCCGATCACCGAGAGGTGTACGCCAAGGGAAAAATGAAACAGTACTTATATCTTTAACGCAATTAAGGAACTTGTGCTGTTTATATTAGTTATCTTTTTCTGTTTCTACTTCGTACATAAAACTTGTCACCACATTACACGATCTTTACATAATCTTCACAGCCAGCCTTGACCTCAGTATCTTGTATCATGAAACTTATATCTTGTATCATCTTAGCTTAGATTTACTTTATCGCATTTTACATTAATGCAATTTATGTTATTAATACATTTTTACCGCTTTACATTATCGCATGTTTAATTTCCTGTACACAAGATCTTTATTAATTTGAAAAAAACCCCTGGTCACGTGTATCACAAGCATAACACAATATCCTAAAACAGTCCCTGTGTTCGACCTCGGATCACACCGAGAAACTTGTGGTGGAATTATACTTGGTTTCAACGCAAGGAAACTTGTGATAACGCACAACATACTACAAGAAAATTTGTTAATAACGCATATCTAGAAGTAGTATCACATATCATCGCATAAAATCTATGTCGTTACAAGTTTATGACGCATAAGATTACATTTTGCATTTACAAGTTTATGGCACCTAAGATTACATTCTGCGTTTACAAGTTTTTGGCACCGTTGTTGGGGATTGGTTAACGGTTTATTGTTTGAGTGTGTTTGTGGTATTTGCAGAACATATCTCGTTGTACTGGTTGTTCAATGTGGAGATCAGCTTGACGGTTTATGAGTACTGGTGTTGAACCAGAATTCGATGCTGACCCTGAGATGGAGTGTACCTTTCACGCACGGGCACGTCAGAATCGGATAAGGCGAAAGAAAGCAGCGAATATGGCAGATAATAACGACAATGCAGTTCCCGTAGTAAATCAAGAGGCTGTTAGGCCAGTGCAGGATCCTGTCTTCCTAGCTACTGATTGCAACATCCCCTTGAGGAAATATGCGGCACCCAACCTGTATAATTTTTCGCCTGGGATTTCGAGGCCTACTGTTGAGAAGAACGCAAGGTTCGAAATAAAGTCGATCATGCTACAAATGATCCAAAATGCAGGGCAATTTGGGGGTCTGCAAGGTGAAGACCCGCATGCCCACTTGACCAGCTTTGTCGAAATGTGCAGCAACTTCTCACTGCCTGGCATAACCTTGGAGAGTATTAAACTGTATCTATTCCCTTACACCTTAAGGGACGAAGCCAAGAAGTTCTTCCCACCGGCCATCAACGCAAGGTGATGAAAGCATGTGCTGAGCTTTGAACAAATGGAGAATGAGACCCTGAGCACCGCCTGGGTGCGATTTAGAAGATATGTGAAAAACTGCCCGCATATCGGGACACTCGATTGCATGTTGATGGAAACCTTTTATAATGGCCTGAATAGATCAACGCAGGCTATTGCTGACGCCTCCGCGGCTTGAGGTTTTATGGAAAAAACGTATACTGAGGCTAAAGTCATCCTTGCCCGCATATCGCAGAACATGGATGATTGGATTGATGATGGCTATGGAGGTCGAGGCACCGAAAGAAGAAAGAATGAAACTGCCATTGTCCCTGCGGAGACAATGACCATGTTGGTTGCTCAAATGGCCGTGGTGACCTTGATCCTTTAATCGATGGCAATCAATTAAGAAGCCATATCCCAACAATCAGCGCAACCTACTGCACCGGCTCAAGTGGCCGCAATAAGTTGCGTTAATTGTGGAGGGGCTCATGTAGCAGAAATGTGCCCATCGAATATCCAGCAAGTATGCGCCATCCAAAACAACCCCTTCAGCAACACCTACAATCCAGCTGGAGCAGCCATCCTAACTTCGGGTGGGGAGGCAATCCTAACCAAGGGGGGGCAATCAACCATTAGAGTGGCTGTCGAGGGAATCCTCCCTTTCACCATAACTCGATCAAGGGGCAACCAAGGCCATCACATAACCAGCTACCATCATCATTAAACACCTCTGGAAGCTCATTGGAGGCCCTGCTTAAACAATATATGGACAAAAATGACGTAGTAATGCAAGCGCAGGCGTCTTCAATTAGAAACTTGGAGATCCAAGTAGGCTAGCTGGCATCTGAGCTGAGAAATAGAGCACTAGGAACGTTGCCCAGCAACTCAGAAGCCCCGGGATCCAATGGAAAGGAACAATGTCCCTAGGACATTGGGCAGGCAAGTCGGACCACCTGCAGGGATGTGAATTGCGCTCATTCAAAGAAACGCATCTTTCGATCCATATCTCACAACTATGTTTAATGCTTTCTTTCATTTTTGTCTTATTGAATTTTTGAATTTTGTCTTTACTTCTGCATTTAATTCGTATCTTGACTTTATGAATTTAATTCTTCATTTATTCCCTTTGCATTTATTTTTATACCGTCTTTAATTCTTTGAACTTTTCTGTAATTAATGTGTTAGTCTTTAAATGGTGAATGAATGAGAAATAAAGAGAATTTTATTGCTGCAATTCTTAGCAACTTGCGTTGATGAATAATAAAATAAAATAAAGAAAATGAAACAATTAACAACAAAGTATGCAAGGCGATGATTAACACATCTTGAACCAAGCAAGACGCGTTTTGCGTTCATCCAACTCAAATGCATTAAAATCGAGGGGTGTGTTGCGCGCGTATGTGTCCTTTGCCCATCCTTAGCTAAATGCACTATGTTGATGTATCCTCCAGAAATGTGTTAGTTAAGGAGTGTGTTGTGGGGGGTGCATTGTTTCCCGTCCTCTGCGAAGATGCAGTCACGTTGGTGAGCACATTGCGTTAATCTTTATCTTGCGTCCATTTGAATAAATTATTAAAGAAAATTCTTTTTGCATTTGAGAAGTCCAATTATTTTATATCCCAAAGCAATAATGACTCTGCAGACGACATTTTTCTGAAATTTCATAAATGAGGGAAGTTCAAACGACGGGCCTTTTGAGCTTCTCGAGGCCTGTCGCTGCAAAAATCGCGTTGGGCCCACTGCGGCCCAACCTATAAATAGGAACCCTTCCTCGTCTGTGAGATTTTTACCTCATTTGTAGTCTAAAAAATCCTAGCGCCATCATATAGAGCTTTCTTCTTCCCCCAGCATCCCAACGATTTTCCAGTTCTCCCGAGCTTATCATCCATGGTTGACAAAGCTTCCAACCAATCTACCTCACCATCAACCCCTTCATCTGACCAAATCACCATGCGAGATTCAGCATTCCTTGCTGCCAGTCACAGGCTTGCTGCCCAACCCCATACTGTCCCGAGAATCACCAGTAGAACTTGGAGAAACCCATTGTCCATCCGGCCTTCTCTGTTCAAGAGGGGGCACAGCACTGAAAATACCCCAGTTCGAACTCCTGCCGTCTCAACTGAGTGCGAGAAGAAGAGGCGTGATGACAATGAAATGTTTGGCAACATTCTGAGTCATTTGGAGCAAGGAGGAGGATTACCTGAGGTAGGGGTTGTAAACCAATCACTGTGCACAGAGGAGGTGACGGTGATGGTGACTAAAGAGACGGCGGTAAATGAAGAAATGGTGGTGGTAGAGACAGTGGTGAATGAAGAAGAAGCAGGAAAAGGCACTCTGGCCTTAGAGACTCCTGAGGTAACTGCCAACGCAGAAACCTATGACGGAACATCCAGAGTTGTGGTGGAGGAGATTGCAGTGGCTGAAGTTACGGTGGATGAGGTTGCAATGGAGATGCAACTGGAAATAGAAGAAGAGGAAAAGAAGAATAAGAAAAGCAAAGGGAGAAAGGTTGGAGCAGCTGAGTCATCTCATCATCACAAGGAGAAAAAGAATAAAGATAAGAAGGATGATGATGAAGATGAGGAAGAGAAGAAGGAGAGGAAGAAGAAAGAGAAGGAAGAAAGAAGAATGCGCCGGTGTGAAGAAAGAAGCCTAAAAAAAAAAGAAGAAAAGAAGAAGAGGGTTGTGAGCCTGAAAAATGATGGAGAATCAACCTCTATAAGGGAGGACAGGGGGGAAACAATGCAATTGATGGAGCCGATGCAACCTGAAACAACGCAATTGGTTACGACGGAGGAGGGCGTCACAGAGAGAATGCGCCACAAGGGTCTACTGTTGACCCTTTAATTTTGATCAACGCAATAGAAGAAAAGGAAAGAAGGAGAAAAGAAGAGGAGGAGAAACAGGAGAAACAGGAGAAAATGGAGCGCACAAAGCTCAACATGGCAGAAGGAAATCGTAGAAGAAGGTAGCAAGATGCGGAAATGTGCAATCATAATGAGCTCGCAAGGCTCGAAGAGATAAGAAGGCGCGAGGAGGAACAACGTTTGTTGCTGGCCTCCGAGCAGTTTGTAGAAGAATTTAAGAGAGAAGAAAGAGAAGAAGAAGAGGAAGAGAAAAATAAGAAGGAAGAAAAGAAAAAGAGATTAGAAGAGGATAAGGAGAATAAGCGCAAAGCTAATAGGAGGCGCTTACAAAAGAAGAAGGGCAAGGAACTTACCGAGCGAGAGAAGGAGGAACAATGCAAGGAACGGGAAAGAAAACAAAGGCAACAATCCTGCCTTGTGTTGGCCAAAGGTGTCACACCGCGCCCCAGACCACACTCCAAGTCTGGGAAAGGGCGTGACAGTAGCAGTTATCAACCCTAGACCACACTTAGTCAATTTTCAAGGATTTAAGCTTAACTCAAAGCTACTCAAGGAAAATCTATTCAACACTTTGTAATTTCCTTTTTCTTCAACATAGGATTTAACTTTCACCTAGTTAATCCCTTCATCACCTGCTTAAGTAGGAAAAATGAAAATTCGGGTTTCACAAAAGGAAGGGGTGTTGATGAAAATGCTGATAGGTATGATTGATGACGTTCTATGCTCGAAATGATGTGATACTACTACTAGATATGCGCTAATTATAGATGTTCACGTAGTATGCCATGCGTTGTCAAAAGTTTCCTTACGATGGAACCAAGTGTAATTCCACCACAAGTTTCTCGGTGTGATCTGAGGTCGAACACAGGGACTGTTTTAGGTTATTGTGATATGTTCATGATATATGCAACCAGGTTTTTCAATCTTTAAAGGCGTGTTTGTACAAGTATTAAAATTGCAGTCAAGTAAAGTAAATCAGTAAAAATGCGATAATAAAATGAAATACAGTAAACCTAAGCTAGATGATACAAGATACAGGCTCATGATACAAGATGCTGGGGTCAAGGCTGGCTGTGAAGGTTATGCAAAGAACGTGGAATGCGGCGACAAGTCTTATGAATAGAATAGAAAGAGAACAATAAATAATATAAACAGTGCAAGTTTCCAATTGCGTTGAAGCTAGAAATACTGTTCCACTCTTGGCGTACACCTTTCAGTAATCGGCCGCGCTCCCACATGTCTATGGTGAAACAGAGAATAATGTAATGAACGCAAGGTTGCTTCCATGTCTGAAAGTACAACTCGCTTTAGTTAACGCATTCTTCTAACCCTCTCTCGATAGATCAGAATGGCATCTTCACTTCTGCTCTCACAGGTGAAGATGTTGTCTAGCATGCTTTAGCTAAACGCATTTTATACCTTTAACACAGATTAAGTACTTGCTTGATTCATATTAACTATCAAGGGAAAAAAAAAAAGGCATCATGGAGAAAGTGATTAATGGAGGAATGGAAATATACAGAGAATGGTATATGAAAGCTATTGAAACATTTAATATGTCTATTAAGCATTTGATACATGGTGTGTGAATGAAGAGATAAAGAGAAAGTGGAATACAACGATTAAAGAAATAGAACATATACAAACAAGTGTCAATGTCTTGGCACTGATTCGATGGAGATCTTCTTGCCGGATAGGATGGATTTGATGGTAGGAAGAGCTTCTCTCTCAGGCTTGCTCCATCGATAGGCCGTGGACTTGGGGACAAGAAGAAGGTTTATAAAATGCTGTTGGTGAAGGTGGAATGGTGGGTTGCGGTGATGAAGCTGTTGGTGAAGGTGAGGCTGCTGGGTGAACAACAGGAGAGTTGGGGACAAGAAGAAGGTTTGTAAAATGCTCGTGTAAGGGGGAAGAGGGTTGCACTGGCGGGCTCAGAGGGCTTGGAGGCTGGATGACTAAGGGAAGAGGGTCCATAGGTTCTGGATTTTGCGTTGGTGATTCCTAGAACTTCTCTTTTCCTTTATCTTTTCTTCGCTGTCTTTTGGGCCTTGGCTCTTGAGGCGCATTCAAATCAATCGCAGGCCTCTTTGCTGACAACTCGGGGCAATGTGGAGAATCTTTGAGGAGCATCCTTAAGATTTTTATGTTGATGAGGTCATGGACTTCTAGCATGGACTCCTCATCAACGCCTACACCCATAGACAGGCATAGACTTGAAATGATCCATGGGAAGAAGTACTGCCCTCGAACATGCCCCACTAATGCTCTGATCTGCCTCGCGATCAACTGCCTTACGTCGATAGGAATGTTGCAGGCTATGCAGTATGCGGCCATGACCTGATCCCTTGATATCATTTTGTCATGTGTTGTTGGGATCAACTGCTTCTTAACCAAGTAAACCCAGAGCCTCCCCTCCGGTAGCAAGGACTTAGACTCTAAGGTACGGATGCCTTTAGGCGAGATCGACCACTTCGTGCTTGGTTGCATTAGTATCCTCAACACATCCTCCATCTACTCTTTTGTGGGATCATCAATCATCTTGTTCCCTGGTGTATCAGGGTTGTCCTTCATCTGATAAATTTCGTTGATGTCCCTTGCGTTGAAGGATACTATTTCTCCCTTAAAGGTCACCGCATCTTTATCTCCATGTAGCCGCCCGCGGTAAAATCTTCGCACTACCTGAGGAACTATGATGGATGGGCACTGGTAGAATGTGTCCCACCCATGTTCCACAATTACGCTCGTGATGAGGTCAGGTAGTGGATTCGGCACAAGAAAGAAGCCCATCTGGATCAACATATCATCGTTCTCCTTTTTTTTTTATGATCGCTTCTTGGCCGCCGCGGGTTTGCTGCTTTCTGCTATGGCCTTGCCTTTTGCCAATGCAAGGCCGGCTGCTTTTCGTTCTCTCTTTTCCCGCTCTCTGCGTTGCTCTTCTTTCTCGAGCTCAGCAAGTTCTTTTCCCTTGCTCTTATATAAGCGCTTTTTATTGGCTTCGCGCTTCTTCCTCTTCTCCTCCAACAATAATCTATCTTCTTCTTCCTTCTTTCTCCTCTCTTCTTCTTCTTCTTCTTTTTCTTCTCAACCGAATTCTTCTTCAAATTTCTCAGAGGCCTGCAACAGCAGTTGTTCCTCCTCGTGCTTCCAGATTTCTTCAAGTCGGGCAAGCTCATTGTTGCTTCGCATCTCCTCAAACTCCAATCTTCTTTTTCTATTCCCCTCTGCGATGATGAGCTTGCCCGGCTCCATCTTTTCTTGCATCTCTTCCGCTTCTTTCTTTTTTTTCTCCTTCTCTTCTAAAGCCAAAAATAATCTTTGAGGGTCAATTGTGGACCCTCTTAGCGCATTCTCCCTACGATGTCATATTAGAGGTGTTCCCTCTACTTCTTCTCCTTCATCGGTCGCAACTATTTGCGTTGGTATGGGCTGCGCCAATTCCATTAACTATGTCGTTTCCTCCCTATCCTCCCTTACGGAGGTTGATTCTCCATCCTTCTCAGGGCTCGCAGCCCTCTGTTTCGCTTCCTCATTTTCACCATCATCCTTTTTCTCTCTATTCTTCTTTTCTTTGTGATGATGGGAGGATTCAGCCTCCCCAGCCTTCTTTCCATTGGTCTTCTTCTTCTTATTCTTCTTCTTCTTCTTCTCTTCAGCCACTTCTGGTTGCGCTTCCCCCGCAACCTCCTCCAACGAATGCTGTCTCTCGCATGGCTACTTGGTCAGGGGTGGAAGGTGAAGTGGATCGGCTTGGAGTTTGGTCAGCCATGCATACGAGCTTGGAAAGGTATGGTGAAAACTTGAGCTGTTAGGGAGAAAGAAAGGTCTGGGTGCAAGACACTTAGTTTCTGGTTTGCCAAACTGAGGTAAAGAGTTTCCAATGAAGGAGGAGGCCGTATTTATAGGTTGGGCCGTGGTGGGGCCCAACGCAATTTTTGCAGTGTCAGGCCTCGAGCAGCTCAACAAGCGCGTCGTTCCACCTCCCTCATTTATGGACTTTCAGATAAAGCTGTCCTTTCGTCTGCCAAGTCATAATTGCATGGGGATACGAATCGATTAGACTCTCCCCTCAAATTGCCAAAAGAATTTTTCTTTAATATTTCATTTGAATGGACGCATGATAAAGAATAACGCATTGTGCTTACCAATGCAACTGCATTTTCGCAGAGGATGGGCAACAACGCAGATATCCCCGCAAGACACCCATTAACCAACACATTTCTGGAGGATACCTCAACATAGTGCATTTAGCTAAGGACGGGAAAAGTCATATACGAGCGCAACACACCCCTCAACTCAATACAGTTGAGTTAGGTGAATGCAAAGCATTTCTTACTGGTTTAAGATGCGTCCATTTTCACTTTGCTTTCTTGTTGTTAATTGATTTATTATTTTTATTATATATTTTTCATCAACGCAAATGCTGTGACTTGCGGCAACAAATCTTCTCTTTATTACTCAATCATTCACCATTTAATGTTCATCGCATTAATTACAGAAAAAGTCAAGGAATTTTAGACGAGAGAGAATTAAATGTAAAGAAATAAATGAGGAAATAAATTCATAAAGTTAAAATTTAATTAAATGAAGAATTGAAGACAGAATTCAGATTTTAAGGAGATAGAAATTCAATAAAGCATTAAACATAGTATTGAGATATGGACCAAAAATTGCATTGTCATGAGTGATCGCAATCCCCATCTCCGCAGGCGATCAGGCTTGCCTGCTTAATGTCTTAAGGACATTGCTCTTTTCCTGTAGATCCCGGGGCTTCTGGATTGCTGGGCAATGTTCCCAGTGTTCAACTTCTTAGCTCAGAGGCCAGCTGGCCCACCTGGATCTCCAAATTTCTTATTAAAGACGTTTGTGCCTGCATTACTACATCATATTTATCCATATATTGCTTCAGCATCGTCTCTAACGAGCTTCCCGAGGTGTTAGATGATGATGGTTACTGGTTGTGTGGTCTTGGTTGCCCTTGATTGTGGTGAAAAGATGGATTCCTTCTACTACCCCCTTGATGGTTAACTGGCCCTTCTGGGTTGGGATTGCCTCCCCAACCAAAGTTAGGATGGCTTCTCCAGCTCGGATTATAGGTGTTGCTTAAGGGGTTGTTCTGGATAGCACACACTTGTTGAAGGTTCAATGGGCACATGTCAGCTCCGTGAGCCCCTCCACAATTGACACAACTGATTGCGGCCACTTGAGCCGGTGTAGGGGGTTGCGCTGTTTGTGGAGCAATGGCTTCTTGGTTGATTGCCATTAACTGAAGGATCGAGGTCACCGCGGCCATTTGTGCGGCCAACGTGGTCCTTGTCTCCACAGGGACAACGGTTGTTTCACTTTTCCTTCTCTCGGCGCCTCGGCCTCCATATCCATCGTCGATCCAGTCATCCATATTCTACGAAATGCGGTCGAGGATGACTTTAGCCTCTGTGTATGTCTTATCCATAAAACCTCCTGTCGCGGAGGCATCAGCAACAGCCTGCATTGCTTTATTCAGGCTATTATAAAACGTTTCCATCAAGACGTAATCGGGAATCCCGATATGCAGGCAGTTTTTCACCAGTCTCCTAAATCGGACCCAGGCGGTGCTTAGGGTCTCATTCTCCATCTGTTCAAAATTCAACACATTCTTTCGTCGCCTTGCGTTGACGACAGGTGGGATGAACCGCTCTACCAGTCGATCCCATGAAGTGATTTCATTTGGCTCAAGTGAGTAAGCCCACCTCTTAGCCTCGTCCCTCAAGGTGTCCGGAATAGATACAGTCTTATATTCTCTGGGGTCACGCCAGGTAAGGAAAAATTTTCGCACATCTCAACAAAGTTGGTCAGATAGGCGTGTGGGTCTTCACCTTGCAGACTCCCAAAGTGCCCAGCATTTTAAATCATCTGTAGCATGACCGGCTTAATCTCAAAACGCACGTTCTCTTCCACAGTCGATCTCGAGATTCTAGGCGAAAAATCATACAAATTAGGTGCCGCATAATTACGCAATTGGATGTTGTCAACCGCCAGGAAGACAGGATTCTGAGCCGGTCGAACCGCCCCTTGATTTCTAACCGGTACCGCATTGTCATGGTTGTCCGCCTTCTTTTGCCTAATTCGGTTCTGACGTTCCCTTGCGTGGAAAGTACGCTCGATCTCAGGGTTAGCTTCGAATTCTGGTTCAGCACCAGGACTCATAAACCGTCAGGCTGCTCTCCACGTTGAACAGCCAGTACAATGAGATCTATCCTTCAAAATACCAAAAAAATACTCAAACAATAAACTGTTAACCAGTCCCCCGGCAACGGCACCATAAGCTTGTCGATGAAAACGCTGATAGGTATGATTGATGACGTTTTATGCTCGAAATGATGAAAACGCTGATAGGTATGATTGTCACAAGTTTCGTTACGATGGAACCAAGTGTAATTCCACTACAAGTTTCTTGGTGTGATCCGAGGTCGAACACAGGGACTGCTTTAGGTTATTGTGATATGTTCATGATATATGCGACCAGGTTTTTCAATCTTTAAAGGTGTGTTTGTACAAGTATTAAAATCACGGTCACGTAAAGTAAAGTAGTAAAAATGCGATAATAAAATGAAATACAATAAACCTAAGCTAGATGATACAAGATACAGGCTCATGATACAAGATGTTGGGGTCAGGGCTAGCTGTGAAGGTTATGCAAAGAACGTGGAATGTGGCGACAAGTCTTATGAACAGAATAGAAAGAGAACAATAAATAATATAAACAGTGCAAGTTCCCAATTGCGTTAAAGCTAGAAATATCGTTCCACTCTTCTCTTGGCGTACACCTTCCAGTGATCGGCCACGCTCCCACATGTCTATGGTGAAACAGAGAATAACGTAATGAACGCAAGGTTGCTTCCATGTCTGGCAATACTACTCGCTTTAGTTAACGCATTCTTCTAACCCTCTCTCGATAGATCAGAATAGCATCTCCACTTCTGCTCTCACAGGTGAAGATGTCATCTAGCATGCCTTAGCTAAACAAATTTTATACCTTTAACACAGATTAAGTACTTGTTTGATTCATATTAACTATCAGGGGATAAAAAAAAAGACATCATGGAGAAAGTGATTAATGGAGGAATGGAAATAGACAGAGAATGGTATATGAAAGCTATCGAAACATTTAATATGTCTATTAAGTGTTTGATACATGGTGTGTGAATGAAGAGACAAAGATAAAGTGAAATACAACGATGAAAGAAATAGAACAGATACAAACAAGTGCCAATGTCTTGGAATTGATTCGATGGAGATCTGCTTGCCGGATAGGATGGATTTGATGGTAGGAAGAGCTTCCCTCTCAGGCTTGCTCCACCGGTAGTAGAGATATATGCACAGAGCTTCTGATTGGCTATTCAGCAGGTTAGATCTGAGATTCACCTCTCGGCCTTATCTTGTCTTCTTCCCGGATTTCTTCGCTTAAGCACTCAGCTCAGCCTTTTCTCTCAACAGTTTATCAGCACTTAGCCTTGTATCCAGTAGCATACGTTTTCTCTGAAATCTATGGGGTATTTATAGGTGTAGGTCTTTGACTCTGGCCTTGTTGTCCCCACTGATGGTTATGGTAATTCCAAAGATGGAGGGATATTATTCCTTCTGTTATGCAATCAGACCGTCAATTCTCCACAACCGTTAGTTGTACACGTGTCTCAATCCTCCGCTTTTGCGTTGCTCAGCTGCATCTTTCGATCATGAGTTCGCATATGGTGTTATTTTTATTACCGCATGCGGTTGAAATTCAGCTCTGGATCGACTGTCGCATTGCGCTGTCATTGCGGTAATCGTCTCTTCATTGTTGATTGACGGGCACAATGTGACAGAGATGCGTTGATCAGCATCTTGTGAGCCTTGAGCACAAGCAGTGACTTGGTTTCCTACAAAACAGAGTAAAATTCGGCTTGTCTTCCATCTTTATGGTGTTAGTAGGTGTAATTACAATCATTTATAATTATTGTAATTCTAAGCTAATCTTCATACAATCGACGCATATTTACTAATTTTTTGCCGCAATATCTAGATAAGGTGGCATAAATAACTTGTATTTCTACAAGTTATCAAAGGGCAAAGCGGTCGCGGAAAGCAGCAAGCCCGCGTTGGCAAAGGCGCATCCATCCAGAAAGAAAGAAAATGGCGACTTGTTGATGGAGATGGCTTTTATCCTGCGCCAACGCCACTACCTGACCTTATCACGAGCGTGATCGTGGAGCATGGCTAGGACACATTTTGCCAGTGCCCAGCCATACCGAAGACTTCATTCTTCAGATCACAACTTAAAATAAGTTTAAGAAGAGTGGGGAAGTTGAGGAAACCTTGCGTTTAGAGCAAAATCCATGCATTGGACATAGAAGTTCAAAGAGGACGCATTGGACAGTGAAGTCTAGAAAGCAGCATCAAGTTGGAACGAGAAGTTCTCCCAGAATACTCGTGAGTTTGATTTGATTTCAAAGCCATCTGAAAGCTAAAAGAGTCTAGTTTTCATGGTAGGGCTTTCGGAGAAGAAGCTCCAAGGAATCGGGCTGGAGAATGAGGAAAAGACAGAAGGGTCGAGCTTTCGGGTAAGCTCGGCCAGCCATAATGTTTTGATGATTCCAAACATACCACGAAGATTTATGAGCTAAGATTTTATGGTAAGATTCCTTAGACAGTCTAGAACATGTTTGCAGAAGGAAGTATCTTAAAATAAGGTCTGGAACTATGAGTAATCTAAGCTGATATTTGAATCTGGAATTTAGGATTCAAAAGGGAAACCAAGGAAACCTAATGAACTTCGGAAAGGAAAGTTCCTAACCAACCAAGGTGAATGGTTATTGTGTGTTGTATTGTTGATATGAATTCTATATATAGGTAAATATATATAGGAGATAATGTTAAATTGGCATGATCAGGGATATGTGTTTATCTGATTACTATGCTTGTTAAGATATTGCTTGTATGTTTGTGTTGGAAACTTGAATTGTACCCGGGATATATAGTTAGCATGCTTGAAAAGGTACTTGACGGGAAAATATAGTTGGCTTCGATCGGTGGGAAATTATAGTCAGTGACGACCGGCGGGAAATATAGTCAAGTAACCTAAGCATAACTAGCGGAAAAATAGTCGATGTGCACATTGGCGGGATAATAGGGTACAGGGAATGTTTCGATGGGAATTGTTGTTATCTTAGTATATGTGTGAAAGTACTATGTATGTTTATATTATGTGATAACCAGCTATCAAGCTAGGGTTGATTGTTTTAACCAGCGGTCAAGCTAGAGTTGATTGTTTTAACCAGCGGTCAAGCTGGGGTTGATTGTTTTAACCAGCGGTCTAGCTGGGGATTGTCCAGCGGTTTGGCTGGAAAATAATAATGAACTTGTGGTAATGTTCTTATTGACTATGCATTGCTTTCCCAAAAATATATTTCTGTTGACAAAGTTATTTGTTTATCTAAAGGCACCACTCATTGGGCTTTATAGATCATGTTTTCCATGTTTTATGTTTCCCCTTCCCCCCCCCCCCCTCCTCCCCCCACCAGGAAGCGAAAGTGAGGAGTTCCAGGGTGCTGCTAAGGTCAAGGTCTGCCACGTGCCACAGTTACACTCCCGGAGGGTTTTACAGGTGTTGTTGTAAACTTTGTTGATAAGCCTTTGAGTTGTATAAACGTTACATTGTTGTAATAAAATGGGCCTACTTAATCAGTTGGTTATTGAATTTATTCATTGGTATCAAAGTTATTTCTGCAAGAGCTATTAGGCAGTAAGTGTCAACAAAAGGGTTGATAACTGCTGCAGTTACACCCTTTCTTAGGCTCGGAGAGTAGTCTAGGGCGGGGTGTGACAGAACCCATGGAGGAAGTCCATGGCCTCATCAATATCAAAATCCTGAGGCTGCTCCTCAAAGACTCCCCTCATTGCCCAGAGTTACCTTTAAAGAGGCCCGCAATCGATCTCAATGCGCAAGAAGAAACAACGCAAGATCGAGAAACTTTGGACCCTTTACCCTTAGTAATCCTCCATCCAAGCCCTTCGAGCCCACCCGCAAAACCTTCTTCTCCACTCCTTGAGCATTTTACCAACCTTCTCCTCACTCCAAATTCTCCAACTTCATACCCACCAATTTACTCACCTGCAACTTTATCACCGCAACCTTCCATTCCACTGCCGCATATTGATGACCCACACAATTTGGGTGAAGGCACCTCTACCCAACCCCAAAACGATGCTGGCGAGACATCGCAGGCACAACCTTCCATTCCTTCCCTGGCTGCAGAGTTAGCTGAAATGCAGTCCCTCTTCTCCCAACAATAATAACTCTTCACTCAACAACAAGCCTTATTCAACCAGAGGTTTGATGTATTAATGGAGCAAATTGACGATATCAAGGGAGGCGTTGATCAATACTCGACCCAATATTTATAAAGTTCATCGCCACCAAAGATAGATTGCGGAACCGTGAGTACTTTAATTTTCTCACGCATATCTTCATGATCCCATGGTGCCTCCGCATCTCAGGCAGCAATTGAATTTTGAAGAAGCACCTGCAGTACCACCTCAAAATCCTCCTACTCCTCAGTAATAATCTTTACAATTTTTGCGGCCATTCTATATTTTTATTCAATTCATTGTTTTTCTAAGATAACAGCGAAATTCATTGATTCTTTGTATAGGCAATAATTTTCGTATTGCGTTAATTTTTAATTATTTGTATACTTTGTTACTATCAAATAAGTATATATTCACTCTTTTTTTTCTGTGACTTTTTCTTTATCATCATTTGTCAATATTTGCAATGTTTCGATCTTTTACTTTTGCATTATTCATTGCGCTGCCATGATGTAATATATGTTTATACTAAGAAACATTTCCCATACTTTGTAAATTCTGACCAATACTTAGTTAATTCTTAGTTTAGCAGTACTTTACCTTTTATCTTTCAAAGTTCTGCTCAAACCTTCTTTTTGAAATTTTTATTCTAAGTGTTTGTCTAGTCTATCCAAACAACGCAATGAGGAACTTGTTTATCTTTAAATTTGGGGGTGGGGAAGGTCTGCCAGATAAGATCAAGAATATGCGATCTTCATGAAAATGCGTTCATTTTCATTTCCAAAAATAAATAAATAAAATAAATAATAATATTTTTAATTTCCAAGCTCCAATGTCAGCGCAAGGGAAAACTTCAAAAATGTTCCCAACCTAATAAGAGTTTAGTTGTGAAAGGAGCCTGCTCGTAGTTGGATGTTCGTATGACACACGTAGGAGCAAGCCAAAACGAAGGTGGGTTTCCAAGAACAACGCAATATGAAAGAAAATAAAAGAGTGTAAGAGACAACTCCTCTGAATACCATGAGTTAAAGTTGGAATTGGCACACAACCGTAGTTAGATGTTCGCATGACACCCGTAGGAACAAACCAAAACGAATAGTGTAACCATGACCAACAGTCTCTAATAAATAACGCAAAGTCTGACCACCGCATATAGATATATCAAGTTGTTTTGACAAAGAAGAGATAAACATTCTATTTTTAATAACTAGAAAAGCATTTTTGAGCAGAATTTTGTTATATAGAAGAATAAAGTAGGGCTTTGTTAAGAATTAGCAAGGATAGAAGGAAATTGAGTTGTTAAGAAATGTGCCTAATTGTAACATTTGGAGTAGCCAATTGACGCAAAAATATAGGAGAGGAATTTAGCTTTATTGCCTTAGTAGAAGATATGCTTGAGGACAAGCATATATCTAAATTTGGGTGTGTGATAACTTGTAGAAATACAAGTTATTTATGCTACCTTATCTAGCTATTGCAGCCAAAAAAGAAGGATTATGCGTCGATTGTATGAAAATTAGCTCAGAAATACAATAATTATGAATTATCGTAATTACACCCACTTACATCGTCAAGATGGTAGAAGAGGATATTTTTACTCTGTTTTGCAGGAAACCAAGTCACCACTTGCGATCAAGGCTCAACGAGAAACTGAACATACGCATCTTTATGACATTACGCACGTCAATCAACAATGAAGAGACGATTAACGCAATGATGGCGCAATGCGACAGTCGATTCATAGCTGAATTTCAACCACATGCAGTAATAAAAACAACACCGCATGCGAGCAACTGATCGAAAGATGCAGCTGAGCAACGCAAACGCGGAGGATTGTGACACGTGTACAACTAACCGTTATGCAGATTTGACGGTCTGATTGCATAACAGATGGAATATTTATTCCTCCATCTTCAAAATTTCCATAACAAAAAGTGGGGTCCACAAGCCAAGAGTCAAAGCTTTTCACCTATAATAGAATTCAGAGAAGATATACTTGATACGGGTATAATTGATACGAGGGCTAATTACTGCTGGATTATTGAGAGGAAGGCTGAGCTAAGTACTGATCGAAAGAAATTCCGGAAGAGAAGAGACAAGTCCGAGAGGTGAGTCTCAATGCGAATCTGCCAAATCCCCACCGTGAAGCTCTGTGCTTAGATCCCTGCTACCGATTGAGCAAGCCTGAGAGGGAAGCTCATCCATTTGTTCACTTCATCCATGCCGGCAAGCAAATCTCCATCCAGATTGGTGCTAAGACGTTGGCGCTTATTTGTATTTTTTTTTAACTCTATTTCATCAAGTGTATTTCATCTTCTTAATCTCTTCATTCACAAATCATGTATCAGGCGTTAAATAGATTTATCGAATGTCTCAATCACTTTCATTACCACTTTTCTGTCTATTTCTGCTCCTCCATTAATCGATTTCTCCATGAAGTTTTCTTAATACCTTGGTAATTAATATGTATTAAACAAGTAACTTAATCTGTGCTAATGAGATAAATGCATTTAGCTAAGGCATGCTAGACGACATCTTCACTTGTGAGAGCGGAAGTGAAGATGTCATTCTAATCTGTCGAGAAAAGGTTAGAAGAATGCGTTAACTAAAGCAAGTAGTACTTCCAGAGATGGAAGCAACCTTGCGTTCATTACGTTCATCCCTGTTTCACCACAGAGATGTGGGAACGTGGTCGATCACCGAGATGTGTACGCCAAGGGAAAAGCGGAACAGTACTTATATCTTTAATGCAATTAAGGAACTTGCGCTGTTTATATTAGTTATCTTTTCTATTTCTGCTTCGTACATAAGACTTGTCACCACATTACACGATCTTTGCATAATCTTCACAGCCAGTCTTAACCTCAGTATCTTGTATCATGAAACTTATATCTTGTATCATCTTAGCTTAGATTTACTTTATCACATTTTACTTTAATGCAATTTATGTTATTAACGCATTTTTACCGCTTTACTTTACATTATCGAATGTTTAATTTCCTGTACACAAGATTTTTATTAATTTGAAAAAAACCCCTGGTCGCATGTATCACAAGTATAATGCAATACCTAAAACAGTCCCTGTGTTCGACCTCGGATCACACCGAGAAACTTGCGGTGGAATTATACTTGGTTTCAACGCAAGGAAACTTGTGACAACGCACAACATACTACAAGAACATTTGTTAATAACGTATATCTAGAAGTAGTATCACATATCATCGCAAAAAATCTATGTCGTTACAAGTTTATGACGCATAAGATTACATTTTGCGTTTACACGTGCATATACTGATTCTGAGAAAGAGATTGGTCTGAAGCGACTTACAAAGTAGATCCTGGAGAACCACGAGATAAGGTCGAGAGGTGAGTCTCTGAGCAATCCCCATAGCTAAAGCTCTGTGCGAAGGTCAATTCTACCAAGAAAGCAAGCCTTAGAGGGAAGCTTTCCTCTCCACTACTTCCACAAGCTGGCAAGCACAACCTCCATTCAGGATCTGTGTCAAAATGTTGACACTCTTTTTGTATTTGTTTCTAATCTCTATTTCATCGTCTGTATTCATCTTCTCAATCTTTCATTCACACAATGTATCAAACGCTTAATCGTAGAATTAAATATTGTGATAGTTTCCATTATCATCTCTCTGCCTCTTTCCATACATCCATAATCCATTTTCTCCATGATGCGTTCTTAATCCCATGGGTAAATAGCAAGAATTAAGCGAGTAAGTTAATTTTTTTTAAGGAAATAGTTAATTTTAGCTAAAGCATGCTCGACGGCATCTTCACTTGTGATAGCAGAAGTGAAGATGTTATTTCGCCTATCGAGAGAAGGTTGGAAGAATGCGTTAACGAAAGCAAGAAGTATTTCCAGAGATGGAAACAACCTTGCGTTCATCACGTTCATCCCTGTTTCACCAAAGAGATATGGGAACGCAGCCGATCACCGAGAGGTGTACGCCAAGGGAAAGCAAAACCTTAGTTGCATCTTTAACGCAATTGACAAACTTGCGATGTTTTTACTATTTACTCTTTCGCTTTCTGATTCATTCATAAAGACTTGCCATCGCATACATCGATTCTTTGTACAACTTCATAGTCCGTTCTCGACCTCAGTATCATGTATCATGTATCTTGTATCGTGTATCATATTAGTTTAGGATTTATTTTATTAACGCATCTTTTTACTTTCACCGCAATTTATATTTCTGTATAAACCCAAATTCTTTATTCATTGTTAACAACCAGTCGCATGTATCACAATAGTAGCGCATTAATGAAAACAATCCCTGTGTTCGACCTCGGATTATTCTGAGAAACTTGCGTTGGAATTATACTTGGTTTCAGCGCAAGGAAACTTGTGACACGCACTACTCCATCGCTTACTACGAGCATATCATTAACAACGTATATATTTAGACGTAGTATCGCATAAAAATGTCTTTATCGCAAGCACTTGAGCGTATATAGCACTTCACATTCATATTTGTCCACATGCTTAAAGACTAAATTATCGTTATAAATTTATGACGCCGTTGCCGGGGATTGGTAATGGTTTTTGTTGAGTACTTTTGTGGTATTTTGCATGACAGATCTCTGTGTACTGTCTGTTTAAAGCGAAGAACAGGCCGATTTATGAGTACTGGAACTGATCCAGAATTCGAAGCTGACCTAGAGAACGAGCGTACTTTTTGCACAATGGCACGCCAGAACAGAGCAAGGTGAAGAGGAGTCAATATGGCAGACAATAATAACGAGGCACCCGAAGGAAATCAAGGGGCAAACCGGCCAGTGCAAGACCTTGTATTTCTTGCTGCTGACCACAACATCCCCATGAGGAATTATGCGGCGCCCAATCTCTATGACTTCTCGCCTGGAATTTCACAACCAGTGGTTGAGGAGAACGCACGTTTCGAGATAAAGCCGATCATGCTCCAAATGATACAAAACATGGGGCAAATCAGAGTTCTATAAGGTGAAGACCCGCATGCCCATCTTACCAGCTTTGTCGAGATGTGCAGTACCTTATCCATCCCTAGCGTAACCCAGAATGTATTAGAATTTACCTCTTCCTATACACACTGAGGGATGAGGCTAAGAGGTGGGCTCATTCATTGGAGCCAAATGAAATAATGTCATGGGACCAGTTGGTAGAACGGTTCATGAAGAAGTTTTTCCCTCTAGCAGTCAACGCAAGAAGACGAAAGGATGTGTTGAATTTCGAGAAAATGGATAACGAAACTTCAAGCACCGCTTGGGTGCGGTTCGGAAGGTTGTTGAAAAATAATCTGCATATCAGGATTCCTGATTGCGTTCTGATGGAAACGTTTTATAACGACTTGAATAGATCAACACAAGCCGTTGTTGATGCCTCTGCAGTAGGAGGATTTATGGATAAGACCTACACAGAAGCCAAGGTCATCCTTGATCCCATTTCACGGAACACAGATGACTAGGTGGATGACGGGTACGAGGGTAGAGGTTCTGAGAGAAGAAGAAGCGATAATGCCATTGTACCAGTGGATACAATGACAACTTTGGCCGCACAAATGGCCGTGGTAACCTCACTTCTTCAAAAGATGGCACTTAATCAAGGTGCCCTCTCTCAAAATTCAGCGCAACCCAATGCGCCGGCACAAGTGACCACAATAAATTGCGTCCACTGTGGAGGGGGCCATGTTGTAGAAATGTGCCCATCAAACTCGCATCCAAAATAATCCCTACAGTAATACTTATAATCCCGGTTGGCAGAATCACCCTGATTTCGATTGGGGAGGAAATCACAACCAAGGGGGGCCGAGTAACCATCAGAACAGCAACTCCGAGAATCGAGGAAATCCTCCACCTTTTCATCAAAATCAGAACTAGAATCATTGGAGACAACCGTAAAACCAACCATCCTCCTCAAACACCTCTGGAAATTCATTGGAGTCCCTACTTAAGCAATATATCGAGAAAAATGATGTTGTTATGCAGTCGCAAGCATCTTCAATCAGGAACTTGGAGATCCAAGTTGGGCAACTAGCAGCCAAACTTCACAATAGAACACTTGGAATGCTGCCAAGTAATTCCGAAGCCCTGGGATCTCACGGGAAGGAACAATGTCCGTGATGACATTGTGCAGGCAAGCTTGACCGCTTGTAGAGGTGAGGATGGTGGTAATCATGGAAAATCGTCTTTCAATCCATATTTCTAAATTCTATGTTTAATTGCTTTCTTAATTGCTTCCTTTATTGCTTCATGAATTTCTTCATTTATTGTTTCCTTAAACTAGCTTTTATTGCATTATGAATTTACTTTTCATTTACTTCGATGGCATCAATTTCAGTGTTTTGTTCAATTCCCTTACTTTTATGTATTAATTGCATTATTCTTAATTTTCGTGAATGATTAATAAGAAGAAAGTAAATACCGCAAAGTCCTAGTGACTTGCATTGATGAAAAATAATAATAATAATAATAATAATGAATAAATAAATAAATATAATAATAATAAAAAAAAACATCTGGTATGCATTGTGATGATGGGTGCATCTTGCGATAACAAGATACACTTTGCGCTCATCCTACCCAAATGCATTGCGCTGAGGGGTGTGTTGCACTTGTATGTATTTTTTGCCCGTCCTTAGCAAAAACGCACTATGTTGAGGTAGTGTTGCGCTAGTAGAAATACAGTGCGCCCGTCCTCCAGAAATGCGTTGAGTTGAGGGGTGTGTTGCATTGATACATGCATTGTTGCCCGTCCTCTGCAAAGATGAATTTGCGTTAATGGTTGTATAGCGTTAATCATTAACCGTGCACTCGTCTGAATCAAATACAAAGGATAAATTCACTTCGTTATTTATATGTATAGAAGCTATTTCTTGATTCTTTGTACATGCTCAAATTTTGTATTGCGTTATTTGTAATTTTTTTTATACTTGGTTAATTTTTAATACAATTGAGTAATAATTCTTTCCATATGCATTAGCCTCTTATTTATCATCCTTGGTCAATTATTGCAATGTTCTTTATCTTTTCTTTTGTGTTATTCATTGTGCTGCCATGATGAGTTATGTGCATACGCTTAGCAACATTTCCCACACTTTGTATTTTCTTACTAATACTTAGATAATTCGTAGCAATAGTACTGCTTTACCTTTTATCCTTCAAGACTCTACTCAAACCTTCTTTTCAAAATTTTAACTAAGTGTTTGTCTATTCTATCCAAAAAATGCAATGTGGACCTTGTCCATCTCTAAATTTGGGGTAGGGAAGGTCTGAGCAGATGTGATCAAATGGATGTGGTCATTAAGAAAATGCGTTCATTGTCACAAAAAAAAAAAAAAAATTCATACAAACTCCAATGTCAGCGCAAGGAAAAATCAAAATCCCAACCTGATAAGAGTTGAGTCGTGAAAGGAACCTGCTCGTAGTTGGATGTTCGCATGACACCCGTGGGAGCAAGCCAAAATGAAGGTGGGTTTCCAAGAACGACGCAATATGAAAAGAGAAAAAAAAAAATGAGAGAAAAAGTAAGAATATAAAGGACAACTCCTTTGACCAGCAAAAGTTAAACTTAGCTGAAAATCAAGAGTTGAAGTTGAGATTGGCACACAACCGTAGTTGGATGTTCGCATGACACCCGTGGGAACAAGCCAAAATGAAGGGTGTAACCATGATCAACAGTCTCTAATAAAATGACGCAAACTAGACCACCGCATACAGTCGTACCAAGTTGTTTTTGGATGAAGAGGTAAACATTCTTTTCAAAACAAGAAAGGAATTTTTTAGTAGAGATTTTTTGTATAAAAAAATAAAGTAGGGCATGTTTATGAATTATCAAGGACAGAAAGAAATTGCATTGTTAAGTAATGTTGCCTAGGTGGAGCACTCAGAGCAACCAATCGACGGAAAGTTAGGATAAGAATTGAACAATATTGCCTTAGTAGAAGATATGCTTGAGGACAAGCATATATCTAAATTTGGGGATGTGATAACTTGTAGAAATACAAGTTATTTATACTGTTTTATTTAGATATTGCGGTAAAAAGAAAGAAAAGTTGCGTCGATAGTATAGAAATTGGCTAAGAAATGCGAAAATTATAACATGTTGTCAATACACCCATTAACACCATTGCGATGGTAGAATAGAATGTTTCAATTTCTGTTTTGCAGGAAATCGGTCACCACATGCGTTCATGGCTCAAAGACAAAATGAACAACGCATCTACGTCGCATTGCACCCATCAATCGAGAACGAAGAGATGATCAATGCAATGATGGCGCATGCAACAATCGATCAAGAGCTCTAGCGATCAATGCAATTTCAACTGCATGCGGTAATAAAAAAATAACATCGCATGCGAAGATCGATCGAAGATGTGAAGAGCAACGCATTTGTGGAAGATTATGACAAATGTACAGCTTTCAGTTTTGCATTTCTGACGGGTTAATTGCGTAACAAAAGAAAATTTGTATTCCGCCATTTCAGGAACTACCATAACCATATAGTGGTGACCACACATTCAAAGAGCCAGACCTCACCTATAAATAGCTTCTGCAAATTCACTGAAAGATATACATGAATACATAGAGATGTACATATACTGATTCTGAGAGAGAGACTGGTCTGAAGCGATTTATAGAGTAGATCCGGGAGAACCACGAGACAAGGCTGAGAGGTGAGTCTCCGATAAGAGAAACCTTCCAATCCCCATAGCTGAAGCTCTGTGCGAAGGTCAATTCTATCGGGAAAGCAAGCCTGAGAGGGAAGCTTTCCTTTCCACTACTTCCACAAGCCGGCAAGCACAACCTCTGTTCAGGATTTGTGTCAAGACGTTGACACTCTTTCTGTATTTGTTTCTAATCTCTATTTCATCATCTGTATTCATCTTCTTTAATCTTTCATTCACACCATGTATCAAATGCTTAATCATAGAATTAAATGTTATGATAATTTTCATTGTCATCTCTCTGTCTCTTTCCATACATCCATAATCCATTTTCTCCATGATGTGTTCTTAATCCCATGGGTAAATAGCAAGAATTAAGCGAGTAAGTTAATTTGTGTTAAGGAAGTAATTAAGTTTAGCTAAAGCATGCTCGATGGCATCTTCACCTATGAGAGCAGAAGTGAAGATGTTATTTTGCCTATCGAGAGAAGGTTGGAAGAATGCGTTAACTAAAGCAAGAAGTATTTCCAGAGATGGAAACAACCTTGCGTTCATCACGTTCATCCCTGTTTCACCATAGAGATATGGGAACGCAGCCGATCACCAAGAGGTGTACTGTGAACCCTGAATCCTAATTTCTCTACTTATGTATGTTTCCTACTAAGACTAGTGTGGTGAGTAGGTTGATGTGGAAACTAGTGTGTAATGGTAGAGAAAAGAGTGGAGATTTGAAGAAAAGAGGAAATTTGGAAGTTTAAGTCTTAAGGAAAATTTGGAAAATTTGGCTAAGTATAGAATTTTGTGTGGGATGCGTTAGAAGGGACCAATGCATTGGAAGGGTGTGTTGGATGATGGATGCGTTAGATGATGGATGCGTTGGATGCGTTGGATGCGTTGGTGAAGGAAGGAAAATGGAAGTGAGGCATTGGGATGGCATGAGGGCTAGAGGGTGGCATGCGTCGAGCAACCTCGGCCAAATGCCAAGCCATGCATCGAGCAGCCTCGGATAGCGCCCTTGCAATGCGTTAAGAAGCCTCGGCCAGACGCCCCTACCATGCATCGAGCGGCCATGCATTGAGCACCCTGTCGAGCGGCCACGCCCATGCGGTGAGCACCCTACCGAGTAGCCATGTCGTGCGTCGAGGTGCCTTGACATGCAGCCAAGCACGCTCATGTAGTCGAGCGAGTGAGCAATAGCCAGCATACACCGCACGCCTATGCGTCGAAGCAGCATGGCTATGCGCCAAAGCACCCGGCCAAGCATCAAGGCATCGCGTGCAGCCCATGGGGCCAAGCACCGCCAATACATTGAGCGGCCAGTGCCCATGTCATGCGTCGAGCGACCAGCCTATGTAGCGCACCTATGCGTTGGTGGCCAGCACCATTCGCCCATGCCAATCAAGTCGTGCGATGCTACCTAGTGAGCCATGCGTCGAGGATGGACGGTTACCCTATGCGTTGGTGATGGTTAGCTCTTGCGATGGCTAAGTTGAATTGTGATTGTAGTGATTTGGCTTGCTATGCGTTGATGATAGGCTATGCATTGAGTATGGATTATGTGTTAAACATCACAGAGATGGACGCATACAAGGGATGAGATCAGTAGGAGAACATCATCAAAACCATGTGTCTTCTTTGAAGGAAAGCCTTAAGCCTTAAGAATTTGAGGTGGTGGCATTTGATTGGAAGTTCATGCGTTGGCTACACAGGAGGAAGACACTTAGCTTGCAATGATCACAACATTGCGTTGATGGGGTGAGAAGGAGACACTTGGCCATTCAGCCAAGTAGGTGGTGTCAACTCTGGAGAAGGTTTGGACGCCTATAAATAGGGCCAAAAGACTTCATTTTTAGATCAAAATTCAGAAATACCAAAAAGAGTGGGAGAGTTGAGCAAACCTAGCGTTGGAGCCAAATCCATGCTTTAGTCATAGAGGACGCATTGGACAGTGAGGTATGAAGAGGTTGCATCAAATTGGGACGAGAAGTTCTCCAAATTTACTCGTGCGTTTGGAGTGATTCTAAAGCCACCTGAAAGCTCTGAAAGTCTAGTTTTTAGGGTAGGGCTGCTGAAAGAAAAGCTCGAAGGGATCAGGCTGGAAGCTGAGAAGAAGTCAGAAGGGTCAGACTGTCGGATCAGTTTGAGCCAGTCTTGAAGATTCTGTGATTCTGGCCAAACCACGAGGAGTTCGGAGCTCACAATTTAGGGTAAGCTTCCTGAGATATTTAGAATATGTTTGTAGAAGAAAGTATCTCAAAATAAGATTTATAACTATGAATAATTTGAGCTGTAATTTTAATATGAATTCTAGGGGTGAAAAGGGAGCCCGAGGTAGAAAAGGGGGCTACTAGAGTGAAAAGCTCCTAAGCAATCAAGGTGAGTTGCTAAAATGTTTTGACTAAAACATTTGCTTAAAATGTTTGATTACAACGTGTTATAGAAAGCATGTTTTAAAGAGGATTATTCTCATGCCAGCTAGTTTTACAAAGTAATTTCCAAGCAAACTATGAGTTATGTTTTAAACGCATGCATGTGTGAGAAATTGTTGAAAAGCGATTTATATTTGTTAAATATATTCAGTATGCATTAGCACCTTTAAAGCCATGTTTTTATATGTGTTATACTTTACATGCTTTAAAGAGAAAGTCATTTATGACTAGTTTTACTTAAAACGCGATACCGAAGGACATTTGAGAAGGTATCCATCCCACTAGATACTGAAGGACATTTGAGAAGGTATCTATTGGTACTGAAGGACGTGTGAGAAGGTACCAAACCAACCAAATACTGAAAGACGTTTGAGAAGGTATCTGAATAGAAGTATCTAAGGTATGATGGTACTTAGTATGGCCACGTGCACATAGGTAGAGTCAGAGATTGAGCAAAAGGGTTCTCTCTTGACTAGTAGTTGGTGTTGGGATTGTTTTATCCACAGTAAGGGTTATTCTCAACTGAGAAATAGTTTTATTGTTTTATGATTAAAACAGCTTTATATGTTTTATGCTTGGAAAATGTTTATACTGCAGTACAAGTACTGTAGAAGCTTATATTTCAGTTAAACTCTTTATTGAGATTTGCATGAGAATCAATTATCTTTCTTAGGTCACTCGCTGAGCGTAAGCTCACCTCGTTTCCAAATGTTTTTTTCCCCCCTACAGGTAGTGGTCAAATCCTCAGAAGATAGCTCTACATCTGCTCTGCCACTAAAGGAATAAGATATTTGTAATCTGTCAGTTTAGATGGTTACTGTTAATATTGTACACATGTTACTGTTGTTCATATAGGGACTAGGGTTTTTGGGACTTGTGAATCTAGTGTTGTAATGACTCTAAATATGTTATGTTTCTGAATTAATAAATTTTGGCCTAAAGACATTCCGCTGTATATAGTTTATATTTTGGTATCAGAGTTATTCTGCAAGAGTTATTAGGCAGTAAGTGTCAGCCAAAGGGTTGATAACTGTTGCAGTCACGCCCTTTCTCAGGCTTAGAGGTTAGTCTGGGGCGGGGTGTGACATGTATGCCAAAGGAAAGAGGAACCTTAGTTGCGTCTTTAACGCAATTGAAAGACTTGCGATGTTTTTACTATTTACTCTTTCTCTTTCTGATTCATTCATAAAAACTTGCCATCGCATACATCAATTCTTTCTACAACTTCATAGTCCGTTCTCGACCTCAGTATCATATATCATGTATCATATTAGTTTAGGATTTATTTTATTAACGCATTTTTTTACTTTCACCGCAATTTATATTTTTGTATAAACCCAAATTCTTTATTCATTGTTAAAAAAATAATAGCGCATTAACAAAAAAAATCCGTGTGTTCGACCTTGGATTATTCTGAGAAACTTGCGTTGGAATTATACTTGGTTTCAGTGCAAGGAAATTTGTGACACGCACTACTCCATCGCTTACTACGAGCATATCATTAACAACGCATATATTTAGACGTAGTATCGCATAAAAATGTCTTTATTGCAAGCACTTTAGTGTATATAGCACTTCACATTCATATTTTTCCACATGCTTAAAGACTAAATTATCGTTACAGACACCCATCGTCTAGTGCAACACGGCTATCGTCTAGCACCCTCGCCCACCGCATAGCGCCATTACCTAGCGTCATCGTCTAGTGTTGATGCCGATCGTGTAGTGTCAACCCCCTTCGCTTAAAGCTATCGTCCATCGCATAGCGCTATCGTTTAGCGCGACCCTTCACATCGTCCAGCATCGCACTTTGCAGCACGATCAACTACCGCATCACTGTGCTCCGCGCATTTTCTACATGATTGCCTACAGTATCACTTAGTTCCACGTATTACTACAAGATCGCCTACCTCATCGTGTAACGCCGCTCATTTGCTACACGATCGTCAACCTCATCGTGTAGTGACGCTCATTTGCTACACGATTGTCCAACACGTGATAACGGGCAGAAATGCACGTTATTACAGTGCAAATATATAAAACAATGAAGGATTGCGACGGTAAAAATATATAAGATTGCGTCCAAAAGCATTAAGTTTAGAACATTGCGATCGCATGCGTTCATCGCATTAAAGCAGTTAACTTATGTATTTTATGCAGAAAAATGCGTTGGCGCAAGGCGGAATTGCGATCCAAGGAAATTAGCGTCCGAGCGCATATGAAACTGCGACCACAAGGCTATGCGATCATATGCATTCGCAAAGATCTGCTCAAGAAGATGGCCACATAGAACCGGCGCATCAAGGTGAAAGCTTAATAAATCATGATGGGGTAGAAAGTTGATGACGGTCGAATCCGAATTTAGTTAACAAGCCGTTAACGACACACTGTAGCAAGTACACTCAACTTTTCGGTGACAAATAATCGGCGCATCAGAAAAAGAATTAATTACATCCCATCAGTGCAATCATTTGAGAGAAAAGCTCTTCACCCTAAAGCTCTATAAATGCCGAAGGCCACCTTCGTTAAAGGAGTTTGGTTCTGCTATTTAGAAATTAGAGTTCGTCTTCACCATATACTTAGATTTTACATATGTAGAAGGCGGAGGCGAGTGAAGAGAGAAAACGCCGAAAGATCATCCTAGTTTACTCAGAAGAGTGCTGGGAAGCGTAGAGAACAGAGAGAGGGCTGACTCTTGTGGAAGCAAGAATATTCTTTGGGCAGAGTAGAGAGAACTCAGTGTAAAAGCCTTGGGAAGCAAGACATTACTACCCGGCTCTCTATCCTTATTTTCCATTGTCATTTTGTATTCTCAACTTATTTATAAAATGGAATTTCCACCTCTATATCTGTTCACTTTCTTTACATTACACATGAATAACTAAACTGTCAAATGGGTTGAGAAGCACTTAGCTAGCATAACCTGAGATCTTCATTATATGCGATCATCTTGTATTATGTATGCATCATTCGTCCTTTAGAGATACTAGGCTCGGGAGAGTCAGATTAGAACCGCATAATCAAGAGATAGAAACTTAGGAATAAGTTCTGTTTGCAATTAACGCATCGCATGCACGCTAGAGATAAGATATGATGGTATGCGGTCACCATGTACCTATGTGCATCATTCATCATCGCATAGGCAAGAGATAGAGACTTAGGAATAAGTCCTAAAGACATCATTGCATACATTGCATGCATCCTAAAACTAGGAACTATAGCATTTACATTGGAAGATGAATTGCTATTGTATGTGTGTAGCATGATCGCATAGCTTGAATGCAACCTCAAAAAGCGCTAGCTAAATACCTTCTCAACCCGTTCCTCCGCATACTCATTGTATCTTTCGCATTATTAACTCTTTTCTCAATTCTGCCGCATAAACTTTATACCTTAAACAACATACCAACCAACGCATTGTTTTATTTGTCAATGCAAAGAGATCTGAAATTATCATTGCATACTGTTTCCATAGTTCCTGTGTTGGACTCTGGGCTTATCAGGCAACTTAGTAGGGTTTATACTTGAATCTTGCTAAGAAAATATGCATGCACAATGCATATTCCACCATCACATTCTACACCATTATTTCATTGCATTAATCACACATCAGCGCGGTAACTCCAATGCCCAACGCCCATTGCTTGCGAACACTTAAGGTTGCCACATGCTTTGCTAACCTCTCAAGACTTTGGTTGCTGGATGCTTTCCTACACATAGCTTTTCTCTTGCCCACACTTTGTCTTCCTTCAACGTCCAAATAACCTCTAAAATGAGCAAGGCCAACGCATGGCACAACACTTAGCCAATTTTCTAGTCTCCAACGCATGGGTTATACTTAGCCGATTTTTCAAGCTTTACCCAAGAGTCAAGTTTTCCAATTCATACTTTTCTTCTAACTTTTCCCCCTTTTCTCTACAATTACACATTAATTCTCACATCAACCTACTCACTACACTGGTCGCAGTAGGGAACATACTCAAGTAGAGAAATTAAGGCTCAAGGTTCACACCCAAGTAGGGATGTTCCATTTCTGTCAGCTTAAGTACCCCAACATAGACAGAACTCGCTTAGACAAAAGGTCCCTTAGAGATAGATTTAATGTAATTTAAATCTTGTATGCCAATAAATTTAATTCTATTAAATTTATTTAAAAGATTAAACTAGGTTGCTAATCCCATTAGAACCTTGAACTTAGGTCTATCTCAATACAATTTTAAAACCCTTTTAAAACATGTTCACCCTAAGTCCGTATGCAACTCTTTCTTATCGATTTTAGTTCTAATTTATATTATAACGTTTATAACAAAAACAACCAAAACCATTCATAATGCAAAGCAAACACATACAAGGCATTCATAACTTTTATAAACAGCCTAAGTGTCATGCTCCATGCATCGTTCATTCATTGCTACCTTTTATATAACACTTATACAAACAAGCAACGAACCAAGAAAAATATGCTTCCATTCACCCTTATACTATAACGCTTATAATATAAAGATGATGCATGAAAATGCTTATTGCATGCATAAATATAAGTCCTATATTTCATGATGTATGCACATGCTTTCTTCTAATTTCATCATGCCATATTATAACGCTTATAATACATGATGCATGAATAATTGCACAACCTAAGATGGGTTTTAAATCTATATGTCATACACTATGCCATATAAACCACATATATCTCATGTATATTAAGCAAAAACTGATGAACTAGGATAATTTGCCTGAAATCCTAAAAAACTAAAGCTAACTATTACAAAAGCAAAGAGTCACCGGTTCAAACAGGCAAACCAGGTCTTGAACCATTCAGGCAAAGCAACGTGTCTCCACTGATCGTGTACCAAACTTCCTCATGATCATCTACACGAAAGAGTAAACGCTTTACTCAATCGTTTACTAATGCTTCCAGAACTAAAACGATCCTGTACCTTTTACTATGTGATGAAGCATGAGATATGCGATCGTGTAGCGCGTAACACATAACGCAATCTCTAAACGATTGTCTAAACAACAACGATGGGGTAAAGCACAATCGTCTAAACGATCGCTGAGAGAGTGCATAAGTATTGTATACCGCGTTATCGTGAAGGCAGTGACTATGCGATGAGCATGCTAACTACACGATTGTTTAGTGCGTGCGTCTTCTTCTAAACTATGAGCATCAAATGCTCCCACTCAATCGTTTACCTCAAGTGTCTACGCGATCGGGCAACCAATGCTACGCGATAGAGTAAACGCTTTACCCCATCGTTTAGTAAATACTACACGATCGTTTAGTAAATACTACACGATCGTTTAGAAAAATGTACACGATCGTTTAGTCAAATCTCAACAATCGTTTACCTGAGGCTACACGATACGACCAACTCTTGGTCTTCTTCGTCTTCACTGAGAACTGCATCTCCATGCTTCGAAACATCATCATGAACGACTCGACAAACTCAAATACTTTGAATTACAGACTCAATTTCTTGTTAATTATGCCCAAAAACACAGGGGCCCTTACAAATTAACACTTTGTAATTTAAAGAAAGCTTTAAACAGAGGAAATTAATTCATAACCATTCATCAACACCATCCACAAATGCATTTAAGACTTGAACGCAAATGTAGAAAACCCACCACGACTGTAAAAGAAGTTTAAAATAGAATTGAAATTTGGAATATCATAACAATCTGGCTCTGATACCAATTGAAGGAAATCATACATGAGGATTTCCATGAGCAGCGGAATGATCGTTCTAAATTCCATTCATATTTGAACATACACAATAACAATCAAGAAACGAAAAACTAACTGGTCATGCAGAAAACGAAATTATAGCATTCTTTAAATAAGATCAAGGGATAAAGCATCATACCTTTGAGGACTCATCTTCAACCTCCATCAATCACGAACGCTCGTTCAATTTTCAAGACTTCAACACATGAACACTCGAACTCAGTGACCATAACTCAACACGATCAATCAGCAACCACCACACGAACACCGTGAACACAACGAATGGCCTCCTAACACCTCGACTTCAGTCGAGTTGAGTATGAGACCACCACAATGGCTACCTTGGTATTCTCGGTGTGAGAATCTAGAAGTGTAGGCTCTGTGTGGACTTCGTAAAGGATGAAGCTGGAGGAAGAACAATCGTGTAAACGATTGAGCAAGTGGGAGATGACAAAGGTCTATAGTATAGACGATGCCCAATCGTTTAACAAATGCTCAACGATCGTTTAGCAAATTCTCCACGATCGTTTAGCTAATGGCCAACTGAGTGAGCTATCATGTAGTGTCACTCCATGATCGTTTAGTCTCTCTTCATCTATTGTTTAGTGAATTCTATTCACTTGACAGCCTTACCGTGAGAACTTTCCGAGACTAGAAGCTCTCACAACAACTACTAAATTTAGGCAAAACATATTTCCTTTTATCTCATGGTTACCATGAAACTACCAATAACCTCCCACTCAATTGGTCATTAGAGAAAAAGATATAATTATTCAATAATTAATATTATTATAAATATATATGATAACCAACTTACCATATTATATTTATAATCTATAGTTTTAATATTTCATCTCATGAAACACATAAACCATAGTTCCTTTTCTATTTCATGGTACTTAATGTATATATAATCGAATTTCCTCTTCTCAATTTGAACATTTGAAATCAACACCAAGAACTGATTCTCAACTTGAATCCATTGAGCTACCAAGGGGACCTTATGGATCTGTAGCTTGAAGCTCCAACGGTGCATCAATAACTAACTAAACTCTTTAGTCACGGGATTCACCATCCATTAACTGCTAGGCACTCCACTAAAGACCGATAGTTGAACTCTTCTTACTACAAATATATTATGTATCCATATCAACCAATTAACGATGCAATAACCTTTCATAGATCGCTTGTAAGTACAACTGGGCCAATAACCATTATGCCCCTGTAGTTACATCTAGCTCCTTAGATACCACTAATCCTTCTAATGAACATAAGTCATAGTCTTACTATGACCGAGGACTCTCTTCCAAAGAGAAGTTGTGGCCATTATGTTCAAGACCCGAAATCAGCCCTTAAGGGAGCAATTTTTCTATATACCCCTGCTTCGTAAGGAGGGAATTCCATCTTGTGTAATTGAGTTCCCAGTTCCCAAATCAGACAAATCCCCAAAAAGGTAAACATGTTGAGTTGGAAATCTGGCCATTCTCACCTATACTAACTAAAGGACCACCCTTAAAGGCAAGAGTTTCCAAAACACTCAGGATTGAGGTCATGTCACCTATGGTTGTTTAGGTGAGATGTAAGTCCCAAGTATCAATGGCGTTATATACAGAGACTAGTCATCTCGTGGTTCGATCTATACGAATTCTTTGTATAGGATACCCCCGCTCGCATGTCTCCACATGAATGGTCAAGATCTATCATCTGTACTAGTTCACAGTAGTTGCAAACTCTACAAAGGGGGTCGTATCCGTAGTGTTACCAAGATCAGGCATCCCTCCTTAATTCTTATACTACAGACCTTTTTGGGCGATCACTTAAGGCATGATCCACTTGTATATCTCATGTACATGCTTAAGTTTACATACAATAACCATGGAGCTTTGTTTATTGAATATGAGTAAATGCCAGATAAAATAACTTATTTTATTCTCTTATTTTATTCATAACAATGTGAGTTTACAAACTACGAGACTCCGAGAGAATTAAGACAACAATCCCAAAAAAAAAGAACTATGGTTTATATATTTCATATGTTGAAATATTAAAACTATAGGTTATAAATATAATATGATAAGTTGGTTATCATATTTATTTATAATAAATTAATTATATAATAATTAATTATTTTTCTCTAATAACCAATTTGAGTATGAGGTTATTGGAAATGTTATGGTAATAGTGAGATAAAAAGGAAAATTGTTTTCCAAATTTAGAAGTTGATTCATACAGAAATTTCTCACGAAAAAGGCTTATCAAGTGAAGATTATTTTTAATAAACGATGGCCGTTGAGAGTCTACACGATCGCTTAGAGTTGACTATACGATGGTTACTCAGCTGATTGTTGCTACACGATCGAGTAGCAAAGTCTATGTGATAGGCTTGCCTTTGCTAAACCATCGAGTATATCATCTATGCGATAAACAATGTTCATATCTCCTACTTACTCGATCATCTACTTGATCGCATACCTCCTCTCTTTCTGAAGCCAAGATCATACAGAGCCCACAACTTCTAGATTCTCACATCGAGAATACCAAGGTAACACTTGTGGTGGTGTCCTTACTCTTTTCGTGAATCGAGTTGGACTTGATTGGGTTCAAGAAGCATAAAGACTTTCGTGCTGTTGGTATTTTGTTCGTTGCATTCAAGTGCTATTGTTGGATGTATTGAAGACTGATCGAGGGATTCTTGAAGAATGGTTCTTCAAAGGTACGCATACTTTATCCCTTGAATCTCTTGTAGCATGCTGTAATTTCTATTGATGCATAATCTGTTAGTTTCCATTTAAGACTAATTGTTTATATTCAATCTGAATGAGATTTGGAACGATCCACTTCTGCTGCTCATGGAGATCTTTGTTTATGATTTCCTTCATGGTGATGATAAACTCTTGACCAATTCACATTGTGTGGAACATGTTACACAAGTAATGTACTGAGGCATTTGAACCTCCTTTTCAATTTTGTTATGCATAGTTGGAGCCCATTTCTCTTATTGAGCTTCCTTTTGTGAGCTTGATTTTTTGTATACCCTTGTATTATTTTTTCCCCCTCAATCAATGATATGAATCAAAATATTATTATTTCTTTATCAAAAGGAAAAAGAAAACGAAAATGTAACTGATGTCATTACTTTCTTGTCTAGTGCTCATATATTAGCATTCTTTTTAACCTAATCTTCCCAAGATCCTATATTCTACTAAATAATTATATTAACTACAATTTATTGATGTTAGCACATTCTTATCTACTACTTTGCATGTTTTTTTGATGTTGGCACCCATGTTCGGTCGCAGGCCAAAGTAAAGAAAAGGGGAGATGATACTAAGTTCGTAGTTAAGGTATTGCTGGTGGAGAAACTTGTTTTCCTCTTCTAAGCTTATCTTGATAAATATCCTATATGTTATCAAACTCTGACATTTCAAATAGTGTAGGGAAAAGTAGAATTCATTATAATATTTGGTTTTTATGTTTATGGATTAATACAAGGAACTCGTACTCACAAATCAAGTTAGATGAGGTGCAAGTTGGGTTAGCTAAATTTCTGGGATGCTATGTGTTATAGTAGATGCTTGCACAATTTGGTCATTTTTAAGAATATGTGGCGGAGATGGTAAGTGATGTGTTAATGAGTCCTGTTTCTAGTCTTGGATGATTTACCACGACATACATGGATTTCTATTTTCACACTTCATTTTGGGATTATAGAAGTTTCTACATATGAACTTTTTGTTTTTTTTTCCTCAACCATGTCTTACAAAGAAGTGGGAGATTTTCCTTGGATTTTTTAAATTCTTTAAGTGGGAAATGCAAAATTAAGAGACTTCAAATTAAAGTAGATTTGGAGGGGTGGGGGTAGATCACTTGGAAGACACTTAAATTAGTGTGTGTGTGGGGTGGATAGAACATTATTCACAAAAACTTGAAACATTATTTGCTCTTTAAGTGGTTTAAGACTTAAAGTAAGAGGTTAGCAACCTAGAATAGAAAAAATGGATATAATATGAGATGGTTGATGGTCTTCTTCCCCTAGTATACTAGTGTCTATGATTCCATTCATTTGTTTGTTTTATCACATTAATGAGTTTTCACTCTCAATAAAAAAAAAAAAAAAAGACTGATATTTTTTGTAAATATACTTCTATGTTGTGATAGTGATAATTTATTAGCTTGGGAGAGTTCGAAAAAAAAAATTTATGTGTATAATTATTTTTTTTTTGGAATTATTTTTGTAGGTGGGTCGAATGAGGCTTTGCATATTGATGATGAATGAAGATGAAAATTCACTTAACCCTTAAATTTTGTACTCATTACGGAAATATTAAAAAATTGGCGAATCTTGTATTTTGCTAATAACTTTGTAGGAATTACTTTGTAACTTTCTTTCATCGTATTACACTAATTAAATATGTTATGTAGGGTATTAAAAAAATTCAATTATGAGATGAGACTTGTGATATTTTACGTGTCAAGATATGACAGGGCCAAAACTCACGTCGTTAATAAACTTCGAGTTAGGTCAAAAGAAAACTTATAATATTGAACTACTCCAATTACTACTTTAACGTTATAACAGTCGTATATTCGAGTCGATCCGTAGAGAAGCGTGATTGGCTTCGTTAAGCTAATTTTTTAACTAGAGCGATAAATTGGGGGTTTGATATAGAAGGGATAAATGCGTGAAATTGAATAAAATGCAATGGATATATGAAACGGTAATGGATTCATTTATTCTTGATCAAGTAGCCATTCATTATAAATTAAATCATTGTTTTCAGCCAACATATCATATATTCGAATTATACATGCATAGTTACCCAATCGATGCGAATTAACTAATCTCTATAAGCCTAAAAATCAATTAATCCGAACCAATCGAGCATCCTAATTTGTAATTGAGTTTGGAAAGACCATGCTCTAACTAACCTACATGCTCCTAGATGCAATTGGGTCCTCAGCGGCTATAAAGAACTAGAAACACATGCTTTAAGATTCAAGATTCAACTATGTTGATTAAGTGTCAGGACAACCATGTTCAAATAATCAATTTATTCTTTAAATCTAGATTACACGTGCGATGCAAAGATTCATGGACAACCTAAAAAACTGAGCATGCTTATCTAATCTGTGCTACATGGGTAAGTTCAAAGCATGGACGATTACAAGGATGCGTGCGAGCTTGAATTTAACTAGCGAAGACATGCATTCATGATAGGGGCTTCAATCCAACACATAAAAGCAAGTCTAAATTATACAAGATTCAAGCAAAACATAATTTTGAATTAAAGCACAAAGATTGAACAGAAAACTCATCAAAATACAAAGAATGTTCGATCCAAGAACTAAACGAAAGATTACCTTAATGATTCATAGTCAAACGTACGTTCCAATACATGTTCATAATCTGAAAATAAATTAAAAACTAACCTAAAGATATTGAAAATTGAAGGAAAAAGAAGAAGGATGAAATTTTACTTTGGCCTCCATTGATTTGACCTCCAAAATTTGGCATATTCCCCCAAAATTTATTATATTTCGACCTAGGGCCGAGAAGAGGAATTTATAGGTTCATTGCAGTGTTGCAACGCTAATGTGGTGAGAGGGAAGCATCAGGCAAGAAGTCCAACGTTGGGTCCAATGCTTGGTTGCACGCGCGCTCAACTCCATGTCCGTCATTCGTCACAGCGTTGCAACACTCTAAAGAAGCGTTCCGACGCTGATGCTTCTGCCTTCAAGCGTTGGAGTTCAGCATTGAGATGCGTTGCGACATTGGCAGTGATGTAACTTCGGAGCGTTGTGACGATTGGAGTAGCATTGCAACGCTGCGTCCACTACTAGATACTCGCTACTCGATGCTCGATAGCTCGATACTCGATCCTCGTTCAATCGATAGCATTTTTTTAAAATTAATTTATAACCTTTTACTCGATGGTACTCGATGGTGCTCGTTGGCTGATCATTCTTGGTGAAACTCGATGACATTTTGGTCTTTTCAACTCCTTTCAAGCCCGAATGTTCAAATTAACTCCAAATTACTTCAAATTAACCTCGTTCTTCACCAAAATTCTACCTTTTGGTTGCTCGATATCTACAAAATAGAAAAATAAACACATAAAATCAAATAACGAGCCCGAATTAAGCTAGGAATAATAACTCTTTTTGAAAGCTAACGAGATACTTTATTATAGATAATCCATGTATATTTTCTAGCTATCATTTACATGAAATTTGATGAACATTAGTAAAATGATTTGCTATATTGTTATGAATAATGAAAATTGGCTAAAAATAGCCATTATGGCAATTGATAATGTCACAACCCCACCCATGTTCCCTCTTGAACTTGGAAGGAGGTGTGAAGACAACAAATACCACCCTTTTATGATATATATTGTCTCATTCTATCATTTTTTTTTAAATTTATATACAACATAAGACACATTCCCCACATATAGTAGATCATTGCTCAATAGACTAGATTAACTATTTCACCAAACTGGTCTATTATTTTACAAACTTCACTCATGGTATCTAGTCCTAGTTTTAAGCACAAGATTAAGCAACGTTATGTCCTTGGTATGTGGCAGATCTTAACCTCTTGTGGCGATTTAGGATCAATATTTGGAACTCCTCGTGTAGCTACTTGAGCAAGGGGAAACATTTGAAAATGTTAGCTGACGAGCTTAGTGAGTGACTTCCTGACATACAATGATAATTCAATCATTATGGAATTAACAACTAACATGTGATAAACTGTAAGCATGTTAGTAAGCATGAGACAATTATACTTCAAACCTATACTAAAACTTTACCGGGGTAGACCACTCCATACTCCCGATCAATGAGGTGGAACCATACTCACACCTTTGTTCACAAAGGTGGAACCAACTCAACACACTCAGTCTTTGTGCTAAGGCAGAACCTACTCAACGCATAGCACTCATCATACATACATGCAAAGCTCTCAACTTGATACTAGAACTAATGGTCTTGAAATATTTTATCAAATTCACAACTTAAACATTCAAACAAGAGTTTCAAATAACTCAAATCATAAAAGCATAATTATTAAAGCTTTGCTAAAATAGTCAATCACACTCAATCAACAACAACTCTTTCCTTTATCTGCGATCCCCAAGCCAACTCTAACAGGCGAGAACTAAGCTTCCTAATCAACCCTTATTGTCCTGGATGCAAGGCTGCCCTTCTGTTGACAAAGCTTGGACATGTGGCTCACCCTGCCAATGCAAAGACAAGGCTCTAAGGCCTAGCTAGCCTCTTGGACGCCAAACTCTTGCCCCTTACTCGATTTTCTGCCACAAGAGGTTAAAATCTGTCACATACCAAAGACATAATGCTACTTAATCTCGTGCTTAAAACTAGGTCTGGATACCTTGAGTGAAGTCTGTAAAATAATAGACCAGTTTGGCAAAATAGTTAAGTTAGTTTATCGAGCAATGAACTACTATATGTTGGGAATGCGTCTTATGCTATATATAAATCAAAACAGATGATAGAATGAGACAATGAATATCACAAAAGGGTGGCATTTTTTGTCTTCACACCTCCTTCCAAGTTCAAGAGGGAATTCGGGTGGGGTTGTGACAGATAATTTTTCATTGACGAGAAAAGGCTATAAATTTTTAAATAACATTAAGAAAAGGCTATAAAATCCTCATAATAGTGCATACAAAATACTTCTAAAAACTTATAATAACATAAATAAAATGCTATTAAAAAGTTATAATAGCTCTCTTTATAAGCTATAGAAACTTATTATAGCTTTAATTAGTAACACTATAAGATATTTTCATAGCAAGGTAAATATGCTATAGTTTTTAGGTTTTTAATAGCATTTGGCATAGCTAACAAAAAACGTTATCAAAAGTCCTGGACTTTTAATAACATGGGTTGTTAGGACCTTCGAAAAAGGCTATAAAAGATCTATTATAGCCTTTTTTGTTAGCTATAATATCTATTATTTCTTGTAGTATTTGGAATGCATGAACACACTGAGTTCATCGGCACTTTCATTAAGTGTTCATCGGCACTTTCGTTAAAACCATGGTTTCATTATTCAAGATACGAAAACCTGATAATCCAAATAGCCACTCTCATGAAGAGATGATTATGCTTCTTCTTTGTTGTCGTTATTCACATTTTGTTCCACCTCACTAGTTTGGGTTAAAAAATCACTAGTTACCAGAGAATTTGATGCATGAATTATTTCATCTACGCTTAACTGATCCCATGAATGAAAATAATTTATCATCTTTGCTAAGTTTTAAGTAATGGTGGGTGTCTACAAACATAGTAGGTGTGTTAGTTATATTTAGAAATTACAAAGTGGATGAGTTAATTCTAAACAGATTGTTTCAGTTACTTTTTATGTTTTAAATTTTATTTATGTGACTTCGGTTTGTGTAATTTTGACGAGTCTTCTTATTCTTCTTGCTTTTGGCAGCCACTATGAGTTTGGATTCTTATAAACCAGTTATTAAACTTATCATTGATGTTGATTTTCATGAGCTAGACCATCTTAGCGCAATTCTTATTTCAATAACTCAAGTAAATTGTTAACTTAAATAGTTTTTTACTTTGAAGTTGTTTTTGCTGTGTGGCTATAATTTTGCTCTCATGTCAATTTCAAGGGAGGTGTTCCTGCATACATCGTGTGTAGTTCAAAATTGTAATAGGTATTTCGATTCGTTTGTTAGTGTAGTGTTATGGTAGATTATTCATTTTCTTTCAAACATGATGCAACCAAAGAATGTGAATGTAGATTATTTATATATATATATGTTTTGGTTTGCTTGAGAAAGTATAATTTGAATGTTGGACTATTATTTGTGCTAAAAAACCCCAAAGGTGGCTGAGAAAGTATCACTGAAATTCTGATGTCCTTTTTGAACAATCCTAAGTGGTAAGTTCAAGCATATGAAAACTAGAATAATTTGCAAATGATGTAATGTATCTAATACACTTGGAGCAATATGTCTCCATTGACGAGTAGAACTATATTAAGTATAATTATGTAGAACTAATTGGTAAAGAGCATTATAAAAAGGAATCACGAGATTTAAAGTTGTGAGCAAAACCATTAGATTTATGGTTTAGTATATCTTAAGCATATCATAGGTATAGATTTGTATCATTGGAAAGTATGTAGTGCAAGATTGCAAGGTAGGTTAAAAATTTCGACGAAATAAAACATAGTAAATGCTTTCTAGTATGTTGTGTACTAGTTTTGAAACTTATATGTTGTGAACCCCGAATCTTAATTTCTCTATTCGAGTATGTTCTCTACTAAGACTAGTGTGATGAGTAGGTTGATGTGGAAACTAGTGTGGAATGGTAGAGGAAAAAGTGGAGATTTGAAGAAAAGAGGAAATTTGGAAGTTTAATTTTTGGAAAAAATTTGGAAATTTGGCTAAGTATAGAATTTTTTGTCTTGATGCGTTGGAAGAGTGGTTGGTGAAGGCATGCGGCTGAAGAAGAAAAAAGGAGATGATGCGTTGGAAGGCACACGAGTAGGCGAGGCATGCATGGAAAGGCAGCCCATGCGTCGAGCAGACTCGACCAGCTCCCATGCCATGCATTGAGCAGCCTCGGCCAGACGCCCTGCCCATGCATCGAGCAGCCTCGGTCGGACGTCCTGCCAATGCGTCGAGCAGGCACGTCCATGCATTGAGCGCCCTGCCGAGCAGCCATGTCGTGCGTCGAGGTGCCCTACCATGTAGCCAAGCGCGTAGCCCATGCGGCCAAGCACGCCCATACGACCGAGCAAGCGAGCGATGGCCAGCATACACCGCACGCCCATGCGTCGAAGTAGCATGCCTATGCGCTGAATCACCCGACCAAGCATCAAGGCGCCACGTGCAACTCATGCGGCCAAGCACGCCCAATGCGTCAAGAGGCCAGCGCACCCATGCATCGAGCGACCAGCCTATGCAGCGCGCCTATACGTTGGTGGCCAGCACCATGCGCCCATGCCAAGCAAGCCGTGCGATGATACCTAGTGAGCCATGCGTTGACGATGGATGGTCACCCTATGCATTGATGATGGTTAGCTTCTTGTGATGGCTAAGTTGAATTGTAATGAGAGTGAATTGGCTTGCTACGCGTTGATGATAGGCTATGCATTGAGTATGAATTATGTGTTGAATATCCAAGAGTTAGACGCATACAAAGGATGAGATTAGTAGGAGAACATCATCAAAACCATGTGTCTTCTTGGGAGGAAAGCCTTAAGCCTTAAGAATTTGAGGTGGTGGCATCAGATTGGAGGCTCATGCATTGGCAGCGTGGGAGGAAGACACTTAGCTTGCGATGATCACAATATTGCATTGATGGGGTGAGAAGGAGACACTTGGCCATGCAGCCAAGTAGGTGGTGTCAACTCTAGAGAAGGTTTGGACACCTATAAATATGGCCAAAAGACTTCATTTTTAGATCACAATTCAGAAATACCGTAAAAAGAGTGGGAGAGTTGGGCAAGCCTTGCGTTGGAGCCAAATCCATGCGTTAGTCATAGAGGACGCATTGGACAGTAAAGTCTAAATAGGACGCATCAACTTGAGACGAAGATTTCTCCCAATTTACTCGTGCGTTTGAAGTGATTCCAAAGCCACCTGAAAGCTCTGAAAGTCTAGTTTTAGGGTAGAGCTGCTGGAAGAAAAGCTCGAAGGGATCGGGCTGGAAACTGAGAAGAAGGCAGAAGGGTCAGGCTGTCGAATAAGCTTGGGCTAGTCTTGAAGATTATGTGATTCTAGCCCAACCACGAGGATTTCTGAGCTCAAAGTTTACGGTAAGCTTTCTGAGAAATTTTAGAACATGTTTGTAGAAGGAAGTATCTCAAAATAAGGTCTAGAACTATGAGTAATCTAAGTTGAAAATTGAATCTGGATTTTAGGAGTGAAAAGGGAGCTACTAGAGTGAAAAGCTCCTAAGCAATCAAGGTGAGTGGCTAAAACGTTTTGACTAAAACATTTGCTTAAAATGTTTGATTACAACGTGTTATAAAAAGCATTTTTTAAAGAAGATTATTCTCATGCCAGCTAGTTTTACAAAGTGATTTCAAAGAAAACTATGAATTATGTTTTAAACACATACATGTGTGAGAAATTGTTGAAAAGCGATTTATATGTGTTAGATATACTCAAACATACGTTGGTACCTTTAAAGCCATGTTTTTATATGTGTTATACTTTACATGCTTTAAAGAGAAAGTCATTTATGACTAGTTTTACTTAAAACGCGATATCGAAGGACATTTGAGAAAGTATCCGCCCAACTAGATACTGAAGGACATTTAAGAAGGTATCTATTGGTACTGAAGGACGTGTGAGAAGGTACCAAACCAACCAGATATTGAAGGACGTTTGAGAAGGTATCTGAACAGAAGTACCTAAGGTATGACGGTATTTAGTATGGCCACGTGCACGTAGGTAGTTAGAGTCAGAGATTGAGCAAAAGGGTTCTCTCTTGACTAGCAGTTGGTGTTGGGATTGTTTTATCCACAGTAAGGGTTATTCTCAACTGAGAAATAGTTTTACTGTTTTATGATTAAAGAACTTTATATGTTTTATGCTTGAAAAATGTTTATACTGCAGTACAAGTATTGTAGAAGCTTATATTTCAATTAAACTCTTGATTGAGATTTTGCATGAGAATCAATTATTTTTCTTAAGTCACTCACTAGGCGTAAGCTCACCCCGTTTTCAAATATTTTCTTCCCCTCCCCCCCACAGGTAGCGGTCAAATCCTTTGAAGATAGCTCTGCATCTGCTCTGCCACTAAAGAATAAAGAGATTTGTAACCTGTCTGTTTAAGTGGATACTATTAATATTGTACACATGTTACTGTTGTTCATATAAGGACTAGGGTTTTTGGGTTTTGGGACTTGTGAATCTAGTGTTGTAATGACTCTAAATATATTATGTTTCTGAATTAATAAATTTTGGCCTAAAGACATTCCACTGTATATAGTTTATATTTTGGTATCAGAGTTATTAGACAGTAAGTGTCAGCCAAAGGGTTGATAACTGCTGCAGTCACGCCCTTTCTCAGGCTTAGAGATTAGTCTGGGGCAGGGTGTGACATATGTGTTGATTCACATTATGCAGTTAATTTCACTTGAACATAGACTAAAATCTGGACTTAGAGAGAGAATTAATATTGTATTTGCGATTTCCCTCCACTTTTGTTATAATGTTTCAAAGAGTATATTTGATTTGATTTCTATTTATATGAGGGATATGTTAGATTCTTGTTTCACATTTATGAAATCAATATGTGTTTGATTTTAAGAGTTTTGATTAATATAAGCAAATTTTAATTAATTAACCGTATAAAGTAACTAAATAACAGTAATTTAAGGAAAGTGACTATAGAGAGAGAGAGAATTTTCCCATTAGTGACTTTCCATAGAAGTGAAATGTGGTACTATGATGCTAAAGAGAAGGATATGATTGTTGTGCACTGTCATGGGATCTGTGTTGTGATGAAGGTGCTGTAAGTAAGGTTGCTGGTTTGTGTTTATATCTTCCTCAAATTACAATGCTGTAAGTGAATTTTTTCAGGCTTTTGAATCCTAGTCTAAATGTATTTGAGTCGTTATAAGTTGAAATGATGTGGTTTCATGTACTTATGTTACTAAAGTTGTATTTTTGTGACAAGTTTGAAAAAAAAAACAATTTTTACTAGATTGTTAAGATTTGATTGAATTATATGCGGAGCTTTGTTATGGCCTATTATATAATAGCATTTTTCTTCTCATATTTATACTTGAAAAGTATTTTGTGAATGGCTTCAACTTATAAATAATACTCAACATTACTTCTCTTATTTGTAGATTATTTAATGTTGGTAGTTCTTTGTTTTTTCAAAGTTTCTAATTAAGGTAGGATCTTAATCTTTCAAACTCATCAATTTGTATAGAAAGTTCATGGGTTTTCATTTGTGAAAATGAATATATGCATACTACTATTCTTTTTTTGACTTTTGCTTATTTGTCATTGTAATGTCAGTAAGTGGAGAGATCATTTAGGTATTTTGAACTTTCTATTTCTATTGAACTTTATGCTTGATTTTTAATCAAATAGGCATTATATAATGTTATTTAAATTCCTTTCACCTCTCACTTGTTGCTTTTGTATTTTTATTTTTGTCGATTTTCTTGAGAGTATAATATGAAGTTGGCCTATTATTGTGATAAAAACAACACCAAAATGGTTATTAGAACACAACTTCAAATATAATAAACTCTGTACTTGACTTTGAACCAAATAGGCATTATAGAGAGTTGTCTACTTGCCCCATTTCAATAATTCATGGATTTAAAATAACAATTATTATGATATTCCTTTCTTGGGATTTTTTTGTGATCATTGACACACAAGATTCTTTCTTATATTATCTGAGCAGGAGAGTTATAGTTTTGAAGGAAAGAAATCTATTTTGTTACTAGTTTCTTTTATATATATATTTTCACTAGAAATGATAAATATGTTTACATTCTAGATGTATGTCTGAGCTTGGTATAATTCTTGTAGACTAAAGTCTATTCAAATAAGTTTTTCGCTAGTCGATTTGGTTTCTACAATAACAACTAACTATTCTCACTTCCAAGATTCAAACCAAGCTTTAGCTTTGCTACTTTTTCCTTATAGAGTGAATTCCTTGGCTACTAATTTAGAATTAGACATAATATAGTATAATGGATAGTAACTTCTATCTTATTTTATATATGTTATAAATCGTTGGTATCTAATTTAAGGTGTTAATATACATACAATGCGCGCACACACACATATATATACATACACACACATATATATACATACATACATATATATAATACATATATACATACATATATATAATACATATATACATACATAGAGTACATATATATATATATATATATACACAATACATATACATATACACATATGATACATATACATATCATACATACCATACATAACATACATATACATATATGTATATGTATATATATATATATATTGTAATACCCCGAATTTTCACTTTTTATATAATTTCCATAATTTTTTACTAATTGACGACATTCTTGGAATTTTTGGCCATTTCAGTGCAATTGTTGGAATTTAAATCATTTAAATGAAAATTAATATTTGAAATTAATTTCGGAGTTTAGCCTTGAAATTCAAGGCAAAATATTTGTTGTTTTAAAAATGGAAAGGAAGAGAATGGAAAAAAAAAAGAATAATAATAATAATGAAAGGGAATAGGAACGAAATAAAATACTTCCTTTTCTTTTACTTTCTTTTTCTTTTCTTTCCTTTTCCTTTTTCCCTTTTCTTCTTCTCCCCTTCCATCTTCTTCCTCACCCAAACCCAGCCGCTCGCCGCCGACCTCGACCAGCACCTCCCGTCGCCAGCCCAGATTCGAGCCGCGAGCAACCTAGCTTCGACTTCGGCTTCTTCGCGCTGCCCAGATCCGATTCCAACCACTCGCCGCTGGCCGTTCGTGCCGCCCAGATCTGGTTCCGGTCTCCCACGCCGAGCCGCCCACGCTCGTGTGCCACTAGATCTACTTGAGCCAAGCCACGTCGTCGGATCTAAAACCGCGTCGTCGACTCCAATCGCATAGCTCCAATCCATCGCACCACGTCAGATCTGAAACCGCCTCTGGTACCCATCCAGCCGCTGGTATGCGTTGCCACCAGTTTGCAGAACGTGTCGTCGTTGTTCTGTGAGCTCACCAGAAGTTTCTTTTTGGGTTGGAAGGAATTGTCCAACAAAGGTTGAAGTGTGATTTGGGTGAAATTTGGTAAGTACTAGCATTAGTGACCTTTGTGTGTGTGTAATTTAGTTAATTGGAAAATTTGGACAAGTCCTTGAGATTGTTAAATCTTTTGGATTGTCATTAAGACTATCATATGTATTTTTAATTCTAAAATGGTTATGTTTGGGTTAGGAACATGTTGAGCATATGGGCTTGCGATGATTGTTGGACCAACATATTTTGAGTAGATCTATGTGGTATTGTTGGGTAAATTGATGCATGAAACTTGGTCTAAAGCTTTAATCTAACTTTGGCTCATGACTTAGGATCAAATTCAAAGTTGGTGGAAAGCTAGAAGAGGATTTGACTGTTGGTTTAATTTTTTGTTTTAATTTAAGGTAAGTAATCTTACTACTGAAATTTCCTTTGTATCGGGCGATAAATTTATGATTTATTTTTTAGGATTTTAAGACTATTTACAAGGATACTTTTGACTATTCTAAGATTTAATGGATTGTTTAAAAAAGATATAGGAGCATGTGATAATATGTCTGAAGCATTTTAATGTATGAGCATGATTTAGAATTTTATGAGTTATATTAAAAAGATGATTGAGCTTGACCCTTAAATGTAAGTTAAGTGGCACTCCTACTAGAATGTCTTAAAGTTAGATGAGGATTCGACATTTGTTGATTCATATAGTTATGCGATTTATTATGAGAATGTATAGACCGTACTATATATTATGAAATCTCAAATACTTGATTGTTTACATAGTTTAGTGCATGAAAGTGATGTACTAGAGCATATCCATTAACACTAGATTAATTATGTATGTTGAGGTTAATTAACATGAACTTGATGAGGAGATTTTAGAGGATTCATGATTAGGTGAATGTTATATGTAATAGGAAGTTAGATGCCATTTTTTTCCTTTCCAGACTATGTGACTGCATGAAAGTAATGCATGTCCAAGGATAGTACATGAAAGAGACGTACTAGGGTTGGTGTGTATGAAAGTGATACATACCTAGAGGGTACTGGGGTGTACGAAGGAGGTACATACTCAGTGAGTTATGTGTATAGGAAAGAGGTGTATGCCTAACCATGTGTACAAAAGAGGTACACATCCCTATATTTATAGAGAGAATCTGGGGTGTACGAAAGAGGTACATACTCAGTGGATTATGTGTATACGAAAGAGGTTATACATAATTAGATGTACGAAAGAGGTACATACTCAGTGGATTATGTGTATATGAAAGAGGTTATACATAATTAGATGTACGAAAGAGGTACATACTTAGTAGGTTAGGTTTATACGAAAGAGGTGTATACTTAATTAGGTGTACGAAAGAGGTACACCTTCAGTGGGTTATGTGTATACGAAAGAGGTGTAAACGTAACTATGTGTACGAAAGAGGTACACATTAAGTGGGTTATATGTATACGAAAGAGGTGTATGCATAACCATGTGCATGTAAGAGATTTTGTTTCCTTTGGGATTCACCAGAGGTTGTGGGTCCTACGGGATTTACTAGAGGTAGTGGACATATTCAATTACCTTAGGATAGAAATAAGTTTTTTCATGTATATATGTGTTCCATGACGACTAGAATAGTTTATATGTTCCACTGGGGATAGGAATCTAGCGGACATAGATGCCTAGCCTGACCTAAATAGTGGGGTTACTTACTGATTATTTCATACTCATTCTTTCTTGTGTTGATGTTTCAGGTAAGGGTAGAGAGGCACCGACGATGGCGCAGCGGAATTCGTGATCGTGCCACTGGGACTTGTTTTTACGCTTCCGCATCATAAAATTTAGAGTCCTTATTCTTCCCTTAATGTTTAATTTTACTGTTTGAAACTTATTATTACAGATTATTTCTTTTATATATACTTTTAATAGTCTTTACAAATTATGGGTACCCTAATATTGTTTTAACAATTGCATTTAATAAATGTCTTTTGAACTTCTCTTGTTTATTTAACATTTATTTCAACATAATTGAGCGTCGTTTTAAATTCTATGCATGCATTTATTTTAGTAACGGTCTAACCTAAGTCCTAGAGGGTCGGGTCGTTACAGTGGGTATTAGAGTCGATGTTTTGGGTTCTGTAGACTGACTTACTACGTATGTCTAGATAGTCCATATAGCCCAGTAACGGATCCCTCGTCATCGTCAGGTATGTACTACTCATGAAAGTTTCAATGCATATGTGAGAATAATGATGTAGTGTTTTAAATGCTTGATTTCGGAGAAAGACCCAGAGATAGTTAATGTATGAGTTCATGACAGGACATGGCACCTAGACCTGGAACAAGAAAGACAATTAGAGGAGTGTAGGAAGAGGGAGCTGAGAGTAGCCAGACTGTCCCGATAGCTCCAAATCCACCTATGGCCCAAGTCGATGAGAAGGCGATGGAAGCCAGAATTAGTGATGTTGTTGCATCCTCCCTAATGGGGAAACTGCAAGAGTTAATCCGTAGTGCGATGGCAGGATAGGCTGCCCAGACCCAGGCTTAGGAGAAACCAGTACCACCCGAGCAGTTACAGCAGACCCGACTGCATAATAGAGACATGCAGGGCCTGTCTCTTAAGGCTAAACATCTGAAGGATTTCAGGAAGTATGACCCTTGCTCCTTTGTTGGATCATTAGGGGACCCCACCAAAGAAAAGATGTGGTTGTCATCCATTGAGATGATATTCTGTTTTATGAGGTGTCCGGAAGAGCACAAGCTTTAATGCACAGTTTTCATGTTGACTGGTAATGCGAAAATCTGGTGGCGTTCAGTAGAGAAGATGATTGATACCGATGGGAAGCTTGCAACCTGGGAGCAGTTCAAGGAGCACTTTTATGAGAAGTATTTTTCAGCCAACACCCGGTACAACAAGCAGGCAGAATTCTTGAACTTGAAACAGAGAGTTATGTCAATGGAGGAGTATGAATAGGAATTTGATAAGCTGTCCCACTTTGCTCCTAAACTAGTAGCCACCGAGGCATCGAGGACCGAGAGATTCATCTAGGATCTGAGGAGCGGACTGCAAGGCATGGTACATGCCTTGGACCTTAAGACGTATGCTGCGGCACTGCGGGCCGCCGTGAGGATTGATGCTAACTCTCAAATGGGAGAGGATTACAGGAGGTCGCTCGGGATTGGGACATCCGCAGGTCAGAAAAGGAAAGCAGACCAGAAGACTTCTAAGTCTCAGCAAAAGAAACCTGTATCTATTAAAGAGGAAAAGTCGATCTGTAACTCATGCGGAAAGCGTCACTGGGGTCGTTGCTTGGCTGGAGCAGGGGTGTGTTATCGTTGTAGACAAAAAGGGCATATGGCATATGAGTGCCCTAGTAAGAGCACTACAAATGGTAGGGACCAACCTTCGAGTCAAGATCAGGTGGGTTCAAGTGGACAGCAGCAATGGAACAGGAACAGTGCCACAACCTGACATAAGGTGGGGAGGTCGGACACTATAGTGATAGATAAATTTACATTTTAGACCTTGACACTTTAGGTTTGTTTGAGACTATGTTAACCTGCCTTCATTTCTATGCTTAGTTAGTATAAGAGACCATGTATGTTTCGTTATCCCTATGCAAGAGTTGTTATTTTTCTAGAAAGGAACTTTCGAGGACGAAAGTTCTTTAAGGGGAGAAGAATGTAACACCCCGAATTTTCACTTTTTATATAATTTCTGTAATTTTTTTACTAATTGAAGACATTTTTGGAATTTTTGGACATTTAAGTGCAATTGTTGGAATTTAAATCATTTAAATGAAAATTAATATTTGAAATTAATTACGAAGTTTAGTATTGGAATTCAAGGGCAAGATTTGTTGTTTTAAAAATAGAAAGGAAGAGAATGGAAAAAAAAAAGAATAACAATAATAATGAAAGGGAATAGGAAGGAAATAAAATACTTCCTTTTCTTTTTCTTTCCTTTTCTTTTTTTCTTTCCTTTTTCTTTTTCCCTCTTCTTCTTCTCCCCTTCCATCTTCTTTCTCACCCAAACCAAGCCGCTCGTCGCCAACCTCGACCAGCACCTCCCGCTGCCGACCCAGATTCGAGCCGCGAGCAGCCCAGCTTCGACTTCGACTTCTTCGCGCCGCCCAGATTCGATTCCAACCGCTCGCCGCTGACAGTTCTCGCTGCCCAGATCTGGTTCCAGTCTCCCACGCCGAGCCGCCCGCGCTCGTATGCCACTAGATCTACTCGGGCCAAGCCACATCGTCGGATCTGAAGCTGCGTCGTCGACTCTAATCGCACAGCTCCAATCCGTCGCACCACGTCAGATCCGAAGCCGCCTCTGGTACCCATCCAACCACCGGTCTGCATTGTCACCAGTTTGCAGAACGTGTCGTCATTGTTCTGTGAGCTCACCAGAAGTTTCTTTTTGGATTGGAAGGAATTGTCCAACAAAGGTTGAAGTGCGATTTGGGTGAAATTTGGTAAGTACTAGGCCTTAGTGACCTTTGTGTGGGTGTAATTTAGTTGACTAGAAAATTTGGACAAGTCCTTGAGATTGTTAAATCTTTTGGATTGTCAGTAAGACTGTAATATGTATTTTTAATTCTAAAATGGTTATGTTTGGGTTAGGAATGTGTTGAGCTTATGGGCTTGCGATGATTGTTGGACCAACATATTTTGAGTAGATCTATGTGGTATTGTTGGGGTAAATTAATGCATGAAATTTGGTCTAAAGCTTTAATCTAACATTGGCTCATGACTTAGGATCAAATTCAAAGTTGGTGGAAAGCTGGAAGAGGATTTGACTGTTGGATTAATTTTTTGTTTTAATTTAAGGTAATTAATTTTACTACTGGAATTGTCTTTTTGTCGGGCGATACATTTATGATTTATTTTTTAGGATTTTAAGACTAGTTACAAGGATACTTTTGACTATTTTGAGATTTAATGGATTGTTTAGAAAAGATATAGGAGCATGTGATAATATGTCTGAAGCATTTTAATGTATGAGCATGATTTAGAATTTTATGAGTTATATTAAAAGGATGATTGAGCATGACCCTTAAATGTAAGTTAAGTGGCACTCCTACTGGAATGTCTTAAAGTTAGATGAGGATTCGACATTTGCTGATTCATATAGTTATGCGATTTATTATGAGAATGTATAGACCGTACTATATATTATGAAATCTCAAATACTTGATTGTTTACATAGTTTAGTGCATGAAAGTGATGTACTAGAGCAGATCCATTAACACTAGATTAATTATGTATGTTGAGGTTAATTAACATGACCTTGATGAGGAGATTTTAGAGGATTCATGATTAGGTGAATGTTATATGTAATAGGAAGTTAGATGCCATTTTTTTCCTTTCCAGACTATGTGACTGCATGAAAGTAATGCATGTCCAAGGATAGTACATGAAAGAGACGTACTAGGGTTGGTGTGTATGAAAGTGATACATACCTAGAGGGTACTGGGGTGTACGAAGGAGGTACATACTCAGTGAGTTATGTGTATAGGAAAGAGGTGTATGCCTAACCATGTGTACAAAAGAGGTACACATCCCTATATTTATAGAGAGAATCTGGGGTGTACGAAAGAGGTACATACTCAGTGGATTATGTGTATACGAAAGAGGTTATACATAATTAGATGTACAAAAGAGGTACATACTCAGTGGATTATGTGTATACGAAAGAGGTTATACATAATTAGATGTACGAAAGAGGTACATACTCAGTGGATTATGTGTATACGAAAGAGGTTATACATAATTAGATGTACGAAAGAAGTACATACTCAACGGATTATGTGTATACGAAAGAGGTTATACATAATTAGATGTACGAAAGAGGTACATACTTAGTAGGTTATGTATATATGAAAGAGGTGTATACTTAACTAGGTGTACGAATGAGGTACACCTTCAATGGGTTATGTGTATACGAAGGAGGTATATACGTAACTAAGTGTACGAAAGAGGTACACATTAAGTGGGTTATGTGTATACGAAAGAGGTGTATGCATAACCATACGTATGTAAGATATTGTGTTTCCTTCGGGATTCACCAGAGATTGTGGGTCCTACAGGACTTACTAGAGGTAGTGGACATATTCAATTACCTTAGGATAGAAATAAGTTTTTCATGTATATATGTGTTCCATGAGGACTAGAATAGTTTATATGTTCCACTAGGGTAGGTATCTAGAGGACATAGATGTCTAGCCTGACCCCAATAGTGAGGTTACTTACTGAGTATTTCATGCTCATTTTTTCTTGTGTTGATGTTTCAGGTAAGGGTATAGAGGCACCGGTGATGGCGCAGCGGAATTTGTGATCGTGCCACTGGAACTAGTTTTTACGCTTCCGCATCATGAAATTTAGAGTTCTTATTCTTCCCTTATTGTTTAGTTTTACTGTTTGAAACTTATTATTACGGATTATTTCTTTTATATATACTTTTAATAGTCTTTACAAATTATGCGTACCCTAATATTGTTTTAACAATTACATTTAATAAATGTCTTTTGAACTTCTCTTGTATATTTAGCATTTATTTCAACATAACTGAGCGTCGTTTTAAATTCTATGCATTCATTTATTTTAGTAACGACCTAACCTAAGTCCTAAGGGGTCGGGTCGTTACATATATATACATACCAATACATACATACATATATATATATATATATTAAACAAAATTTAAATTAATTGCATTGAGATTCAAGCTAGGCTTTTGGAATTTGAAATAAGATTATTTGCTTCTTTTCTTTCACTACCATTATTTTGCTAATTGGCTTGTTGTAGCAATTGAGTGACACTTTGAAATTCAGCATATTAAAATATGCTAGTTTAGTACAGAGTATTGCTGCAAACCACAAGTCTTCCTATAATAATACATTTGACTTATTGTGGCTTCAGTTGATCTATTTTGCGAGAAAACTCATATAAAAGGTATCATTAACTCTAACTCTGAATCTTCTCACTAAACGAAAAGCCCATCATTAATCACTTGTACTCAATATATATTTAATTAAAAGTTTAAGTCAACCTACAACTTTCTTTTGATTATATGTTTATGTTGGGTTCATGACCCTTCACTGGTCCCAAATATTCAAGATCAACATTGGGAGATGAAGAAATGGCTGATATCAATTCTGCAAAATCTTCGATAAACGAAAGTCGATGCTCGACTGCTTGTTACTCGATCCTCGATCAGAATTTCCTTCTTTGTTTGACTAGTTTCTGTTAAATCCTCAATGCAACTCGATGACAACAGAACTAATACTCGATCGTACTCGATGGTTCTTGAACGATACTCGATGCAACTCGAAGGTGAAAACAATGTACTCGGAGCTACTCGATAACGAAGAATCGATGCACGATTGACTCGATGATCTGATTACTTGATGCGAATTGAAATGTAAACTATTGGGACATGCTTTGCAGTAAAAAATTACTCGATTGAACAATAAAGATAAGGGAAGGAGAAATAGACACAGTATTTATGTGGTTCGACAAGAATGCCTACGTCCACAAGAAGATTTGAAATCTTTTATTTAATGAAGATTGCTTACAGATTTGTTGTTTGCAGGAAACTAAGAAAATAATGATAACTCTATTAATTTAAATTCAGAATCAGTAGTATTTATAAGGATATACCAGCTGACCGTTACATGTGTTAGTTATAAACAAACAGAAATCTAAGGTATTTGAGTCAAAGCTTCTTCAGTTTACTATTTCATCATACTTTGGTCCCTGACTTGATGTATTCTTTACGTTTGGCACATGTTAAAGCTCGTTTAATAAAGACTTTATAGTAAACAATATGGAGAGTACAAAGTTCTTACCATAATCATTTACTAATACGTTATGGAATGAACAATTTCTTAAAGGTTCTTAGAATACAATTAGGTGCAATATGTAACCAATGCGTTATCGACGAAATCTTTACTAAACAGAAGCTTCAAAAGGAAAAGAAAAATTAGGTGCATATTATATATATATTTTTTGTTTAGCTGCCTTACTTTCAAATTTGTGTTTTACTATTTGATTTATAGTTAGATGTCTCGTAGGCTATCTAAGATAAACTTGATTGATATTCCCTTATTTGCAGATGGTTTAAATACAAGATTTCTGACTTGCTTGAGTCATCTAACTTTGTATTGTCAAATCTTTTAGATTCTTTCTAATAATAGTCATAAAGAGCAAGTTTTTCGTTTTTCAAACTGATGAAAAGACTGGTTGTAGGGAGTTACTTTGGCAGAAGTGTGTCTTTTTTTTTTTTTTGTTCTTTTGGACAGTGATATAAGGAGGGAGACACAAACACAATCAACTTGTTGTTTCCATTTGTCTTCTCAACCCCTTGTCCTTAGGTTGTTTTCCTTTGTTCTCTGCTGGAATATACACGATTGTTTCTTATTAAAAAGAAAAAGGAAAATAAAGTTAGCTCAAATTGTTATGTTTATTGGTTTGGTTAGTATCTTGAGTATAGTCGTTATGTTCATTAGTGGTAAACAAAGTAATTAAATTTAGTTGTTCAGTAATTTTAAATTGAAGGATGTTTAGGTGTGAGTGTTGGTGCTAGAATGGGGTCATCACTAATCTTCTAAACTTGGGCCTTTCAGTAGATCCTCAACCCTTCTCTATGCCTTCAACCTTTCCAAGATGGCTTCTAGGTATTAATTTTTACTTTGGATTCATTTGAAGAGCCAAATTTGGCTAGTTTTTAAATATGGTACGGTATAATTGCTTCACAGAAACATTGTCAAAAAAATTGTGTTCTCTGCTTCTATTGTCTACTAAATTAGTTTTCTTCGTAGCTTGTTGATAGATAATTGCTTTGCTTGTATAAGCTTGGCATTCAATTTTTATTTCCATCTCATAATTGTTTAGTTTGTTATATTAATGTTTGGTTGATTTTTACTAACTATTTATGGTTGTGCTCGAGGAACATTTTATCTCATTTTTTTATTACTGGCAGGCTCTTACTTACCATTGTTTGCGAAGTGCTCCAAAAGATCTTAGGAATCACAAACTATTGTAAGTATATGAAAAATATAGGTATTTTATTGAATTGAAATCTCAATGGTGTTGGGAATATCCTAGAACTCGCATTTCGTAAAATTCGTGTGAAACATTCTATTTATTAATAAAATATTATAGAGTATCTTATTCAATAAAGTTGTTGATATTGCATTCTATTATGAAAATACAATAAACATATCCATGGTTATAGTATGAATACTTTAACTCTATGTAGTGATATAAACGGGATCAAGTTAATAGTATATAGCCTAAATGGTCAATAAGTATATGAATGAAATTGGGTATCCCATCCTGGTAACACTATTGGATACGGCCCATTTTGTATAGGTAATACAAATGATGTGATCCACAGATCAATCATGTAGAGACATGTGAGTGAGAACATTCTATGCAATGAGTTTGCATAAAGACTGGACCACGAAATAGTTACTTTTCTATATAACAACCGTTTACTATTAAAACTGACTATTTCATACTAAAGTAACCTAGGATAACTCGATCTTAATCTTGAGCTAGCTATGAACTCTTGTTTATTTAGGATTGTTCTTTGATCTGCATGGGTGAAAGTAGTCTAATAGTACTGGTCAATAAGCCTTCCATTTTGAGGATAAGACCGGATAGATAGCTGAGGACATAGCCTTGTGAGATAAAATTCACTCCTACCCATTTTAGGGTTAGCAGATAGGTTGTTCTCTTAAGTGCTAATTCTAGGTCTTGAACAATCGGGTCCCTACCTTCAGATGATAGAGAGGGACATGATTCATAAGTGGTATTATGAATCAGTTGTTCATTATAGGGTTAGTGGGAGCTTAAAGAACAAGATATATTTACAAGGGTAAAAAGGTAATTTTTAACCAACTGTAAATACAAACAACCTATGAATGATCAACTTACTGATTATGGTTAACATAGACAGAAATACATCTGTAGTGAGAAGAGTGCAACTATCGAGCTATAGTGGTATATCTTGATGGTTAAGGAAAAGTAATTAATTCGGTTTAAAGAAGTTAACTAATTGATTACAAATCGTTGGAGCTCGTGATCTATAGATCCAATAGGTCCCTTTACTTGCTCATAAATTGAAATAATGAATTGAGTAATTGATTGGATGAATTTTGAATTTAGGGTTATGAATTTGAAATGTTCAAATTTAGTTTTAGGGTTTTTCAGTTGATTGTATATGATGCAATTAAAACATTTAATTTAATCGAAATTAAAACGAGATTGGAGAATCAATTAATATTTGAATTATAATTTAAATATTGATTATATGAATTTGAAACATATTGGTGGATCTGTTTTATTAATTTAATATTAAGATATTAAATTAATTAAATTAGTTTTATTTAAATTAATTATATAAAACACAGTTTTAAATCAAATAGTTTTATTTAAATGAAAAATCAATTTTGAAATTGATTTTGAGTTAGTGGATTTTTCCCAAAAATTGGAAAAATCCATTAACATCATTTATCATTTATCACCAAAATCCACCATGAGTTCTTCAATTAATACAAAGTAGGAGCTACCGTAATGCATGAAATCAGGCTATATAATGAAGCTCCATGTATGGAATTTGAGAGAACTTTGAGTTCTTTATCCAAGTTGTTGAAAAATCGAAACCATACTACACCCTCTCTAGTTCATCTTCAAATCAGCTTGATTATAGTGTTTCCACCACACATTCCTTCTTGAGCATAGTTGAGAAGATCTTGTTGGTGGTCTATCTGAAGAATCCAGCTTAAACTTGTGGAGATTCTGTTGAAATCGTGAAGAGAACTACAAAGGTATTGTCATGTACAAACCTTCTTATGAAGACCTCTTAAGTAGCATGTTTAAAACTCAAATTAAATGTAGTTTAAGTGCTTATTGATTATGAATTATTCTGTTTCATGTTATATTACTCCTTCAATTGATATCAGAGCATGATTTAAGTGCTTAACTATTGTTAATTTGAGTTTGGTAGGTGTTCTTCATGAAATGTATGAATATAGTATGCTAATGTGGTTTTTTTCAGTGTTTTGGCATTTGAATCTTTTCAATTATGTTGTAACTCTTGTAATTGGCTCTTGTTTGATGGGCCTTAATATGTATTTAAGAGTCTATAATTCATGTGGAGTCATTAGAGTTGCAATTAGAATGTAACTGGAGAAAAAAATGAAGAAGGTCGAAGCAGCAGGAACTAGAAATTCGAATTTCTACCAGATACTCGATGCTCGATGGGATACTCGATTGCATTCTCAATGAAATTTAATGAAATACTCAATGCACGATTCCATACTTGATGGTACTCGATGCATTTACTCGATGATATTTCATAAAATACTCGGTGTATGATGCCATACTCGATGGTACTCGATGCATCTACTCGATAATATTTCATGAAATACTCGATACTCGATGCTAGATGCCTTACTCGATGGTCGATGGTGTCTGCTCGATGGCATTTTTTGTGAAATATCTGATGCTCAATGTCATACTCGATGCATACTAGAATACTCAATGTTGGTTGCTTGCTGATACTCGATGAGTTTTGCCCGATTCAAGGTGGTTCGAGTGGTCCAAAAGTTTTTTAAGCTAGTTTTGCCGATTCTTGTAATAGTTAGACTTTTATTTATTTTAAAATGCGAAAACCAAAAACCATATCAATTTTATGTTTAATTATTTATGCATTTGATGTTTGTTATAATTAAATATTTTTATACGCATAAAGTATGTCATTTAGATTTAAAATCCCACCATGGGTGAACATGTTATAATTAGTTATAATATATAGTATACATGTTTTAGGGTTTGTTAAACATTGATGTAATTGTTATATTGATTTTAAATAATTTTGAAGCATGTTATGGAATGTTAAAGCATGTTTATGTTATAAGCTGCTTGTTATAAAATGAAATTAGACTTTAAAATACATAACAAAGATAAACACCATGCTCACTTAGGTTAACAACTAGTTCTAATAGTTAAAATAGATTGTTACCTTATAAAATTTGGTTACAAACTCAAATCGGTTCATAAACCTGTCTAAGGCTGGAGGTACTTAACTTGACGGTTTACGTAACACCTCCTACCTAGGGATTATGACCGAAATATTGAGTATTATTAACTGATTTTATGAGCTTGCATGAGCGGTATGAGATTTAAAACTGGTTTAAACACTTAGGCATCGTAGGGTAATATCCAAATATAAATGTTATACTTGGATGAAAATCATATAGACTTAGGTTGTTTAAAGTTAGCCGTTTTCAAACCTAAGTAAATAATTACCTAAACATTTAGGTGTTTCTTTTGATTTTGAGAATATCTAGACTTAATGTTTTTATTTTCTTTTATCTATCTTCATTTTTTTTAGTAACTTTTGTATATTTTAAGTGTTGTTTTTCTTATTGTAATTATTTTCTTTTAATGAAGAAACATGGAATATTTTCATACGTTGGAGTGGGAGATTAACAATTTATTTGATATATAGTTATTAGCTCTCACGTCCTCGAGAGTTCACACTGTGAGATCTATGCTCAGCTTCGTGTCGCTTTTACCACGACTAATCCATTCGAAAAGTGTTTGAATGGGTCAATAACAAGGTGAATGGGGGAAGTAGTTCGTAGTAAGTGGGTGAAGGAAATGTGTCAATATTATCCTACGGTCTCCTCCATTAGTTTGAACCGTGAATTTCCTATGTTGCACCTACTATCGTTTTTAGGTGGCACTAGCTAGTCGTTAACCATAACAATCCCCACGAAGGGTTGTAACATAGGATTTGGAACAACCCATGCTTAAAAAAGGAATAGGGTCTTATAGTTCAGTCTTGGATATTGTCTTCCATCTTGAGGGCATATTCATATCATTCTATAATATCTGAAAATGGCGGGTCATACTTACAAGAATTACTAATTGTTAGTAAAGAGCTTGATTGAAAACAATAACCAAATGAACTATAGGAATAAAGAGTTATTCTGATATAGTATTTGGCCAGGATTGTTTTGCTTCAGTAAAAAAATTTTAACTGCCCCAAGGTAGCAACTATTCTGAATCACTAAAGTATCGTTGCAAAATAAATAAAGAAAATGAGTACTTTATTTCTTTACTAAAATTAGATTTAGATGCATAAGTTTAATAGAATCTGTTTAAATTTTTTTCAGTAATGTCAAATTCAATTATACAACTGCTCACTTTCGATAAATTTAACAGAGAAGGATATTCAAACTGGAAATCCAACATAAATAGGATATTAGTTGTGGATGATTCGAGGTTTGTGTTGACGGAGGAATGTCCTCCGGTTCCTAGTACAACAGCGAATCGAAATGTTCGGGACATCTATGATTGGTGGGATAGGGCTAACAAAAAAGCCACGGCTTATATCTTAGAAAGTATATTTGATGTACTTAATAAGAAACATGAGGTAATGCCCACTGCCCGTGAGATAATGGCGTCACTCCAGTAGAAGTTCCGGCAACCGTCATCCTCTGTTCAACATGAAGCCATTAAGTATGTTTATAGTACTCACATGAAAGATGGTACCAACGTTAGAGAACATGTTCTTGATATGATAGTCCATTTTAATATTGCTGAGGCTCATGGGGTGATGATAGATGAAATTAGTTAAGTCAGTATGATATTAGAATCTCTTCCGAAGAGTTATCTACCTTTCAGAACCAATGTTGTTATGAACAATACTTACAATTTAACTACACTATTGAACGAACTACAGACGTATCAGTCTATGATGAAACTTAAAGAAAGTGAAGTAAATGTTATTACACGACCTAAAAAGTTTCTAAAGGGTTCTACGTCTGGAACAAAACCCGCAGATAAAAAGAAGTTTGTTCCCTCTTCTTCAAAAGATAAAATTGTACAAATGAAGAAGAAGAGTAAAGGGGATAAGAAAACCATTGCAAAGAAAAATAAAAACAAAACAAAACTCCCAAAGAGAAGTGTTCCCATTGCGGAGAGGATGGGCATTAAAAGCGTAACTGCCCAAAGTATTTAGCAGAAAAGAAAGCGAAAAAGGCGAACAAAGATAAATCAGATTGACTAGTAGTTAAAACATGTAGTGGAGAATACTCACCTAATTAGATATTAGATTCATGCACCGCTAATCATGTTTGTACTTTTCTACTGGAAACTAGTTCTTGGAAATAACTTTCTAAACAAGTAATGACTTTCAAGGTGGGAATGGGAGAAGTCATTTCGGCTCATGCAATGAGAGATGTTGATGACATGCAAAAATGCATGTCATCTTAGGCCTTTTACTTAGAATTATGAAGGTTGTTAAGTAGAATATATGGCAATTGTGCTAGGAATTCATGAGAAAATGAGTTTGCGTCGATCAGCATGTTGAATCTCAGCTAACCCATTATTATACATTATTATGCGTTCAATGTTCTATTTTTGTAGCTAAAACAGGAAATGGATGCAAACGTGGAAATCGGACCACCGTATAGACGACTGCATGCGAAGAAACACTCCATCGTAAAGCCGAACGCGTCGATCAATGCATGGATGTTGCGGTAACCAGTTGTATGCGTCCATTGCATGGAGTTACACTCGTCAATTGGTTGCGGTCATCGTGTAGAGTTTCGGTATTAAGCGAATGCGGTCATTGAATGATTGCGGTGACACGACAATGCATACTAATGGGAGCAACGCAAGGTTGGTGGAATGAACGCATCAACGCATCTACTTCGAGAAAAACCAAAAGATGATGTTGAAATTTCACCTACCACGCTGTTAGTGGCAGAGGATCAGAAAGGACTAACGCGCTGAATGTCAGACTCAGAGCAGTCCATTAATGCTGTCAGCGATCGAAGCTCTATAAATAGAAGCCGATGAACAGAAATTCAGGTTGCTCGGGGATTACCCCTGTAATCCGGGGATTTTCCCCACGATCCAGACAAAATGCGTGAGAAGATGCTGAGAGTTCTTCACTCCTTCATCCATTCCGAGTGACGACCGGAGCCTTCGACCGAAGTTAGATGTCAAGAGAGTCAGCTCCTTCTCCCATCCATGGCACCACCAGCAGCCTTAACGCACATCCGCTGGAAGCAAGTCTTTGCTTCCAGTCGGTCATTTCATTTCCCTTTCTTTTCTCATATTGTATTGTATGGAATTTTGTGATTAAGGAATTAATGCATCTCTCTGTCTCCTTCGAATCCATCTCCATCTTCTTTGCTTAGCATCTTTACTTTCATTACAACACTTAGTGGGATTGCTTGGGTATCGCATACTTAGTATGTGGATTAGGGATATGAAACATGTAGCAACCCACCGAGAGGTGTACGTTGCATGAGTGTGTGAGTAACCTTATTTGCTTAGTGTGAAGCTGCGGCAACGCCTGTTTATAGGCTAATGCATTGCTTGTCTATGAGTAAAGTCAGCAACAACCAACTGCCCGGAAAGGTAAGTGGTTGGTCACATTAAGCAATGTATGCATTGTTCACTAGGGATAGGAACAATCTTAGGTCAGCAAAGTTCATGCACCTTGTCCTATGAGTGTTTCATTCATCATTTAGGCATACTTGGGAGAGTAGTCTAAAAAAAAAATCTAGGACTCGAGAGAGTGGATTGGAACGCATAGGCAAGAATGAGGATCTTAGAGATAAGCTCTGTTTGCTTTCACACAGCGTATGCACCCTACAGATTGGATATTGCATGCGTCCAGGAAGTAGGATAAGGGGTTATGCGGCAACCATGCTCATGCGGCGGGAGCTAGTGAGCTGGTTATGGAGGTCTAGGTAGGCATAGCCTTCTCGACAATATCACAGATACACCGCATACGTCCTAGAGTTAGGTTCACGTGTTTGTGGCATGATTGCACAGCTTGCGTTGACTAAGGTTGCCCTTGCTGTCACTCTTGAGGGTTGCAATGAAATCATCTCCGCATTTTATCTATTTTCCCATACATTTATTTCATGTCAAGTGTTGAGGTTTCTCTACCTCTCATGCATATTCTCATTGCGTTGTCTGTTAGATAGGAGTAAGAGTAGAGTTAACTTAGCAACCTCCCTTCTATTCTTTTATTTAAACCGCCACATGCACATTACTGCATACATATAGCTACAAGTCTCTGTGTTCGACCTCAGATTACTCGAGAAACTTGCGTTCATGTTATACTTGGTGTGAATGCAAGAAAACTTGTGACAAGATGCATGGTCATCACATACATTCATTAACGCATTATCAGCCCAACGCATGACAATCGACGCATGACAGAAAGGTGTTCTTCGCTTTGGGAGGAAAGGTAAGCTGAGTCCTAGATATATTGGTCCTTATCGGATAATAGAACGAGTTGGACCAGCAGCCTATAGACTTGAGTTGCCAACAGAACTGGCTCGAATACATGATATTTTCCATGTGTCCAATGTTCAGGAAATATATTCCAGATCCGTCACATGTGTTGTAGGCACAACCGGTTGAGCTGAAAGAAGACTTGAGTTATAAAGAGGAAGCGATTCAGATCATTGACAGAAACGAGCAAGTTTTTAGGAACAAAACGATTCCACTCGTGAAGGTCCTTTGGAGACATCACGGAGTGGAGGAGGCAACCTGGGAGTCAGAAGACCAGATGAGAAGGAGTTACCCAACACTCTTCACTTAAGGACTTCTAAATTTCGAGGACAAAATTTCATAAGGAGAAGGTAAGTTGTAAACCCGAGACTTTCCTTAGATTATTTTCTCATGTCACATATTGTAGGATGTTGGATTTAAGTTATTGTTGTTCCATTGTTGAAGGAAAATGGCAAAGCTTTTGGTTGAGGTTTTCTTTGATAATTTTGGAATTTATTAATAAAGAAAAGAAAAGAAAGTAAATAAAGAAAAAAAAAAGAAAATGAAAGGAAATGGGAACCCATTCGGTGCTTCATGGTTTAAAGTGAGAACCCACCACCGCCTAACTCATTTCAGCCCATTTCTCCATCATTTCCCATCAAATTTTCAAGGCATTTTGAGAGAGAGAGAGAGAAGAAAGAGGAAGAATAAGCTTGCTGCGAGTTGGAGGTTGAAGAAGGGAGGAAAAAGTTCATGCAAGTGCAACCATGGAAGAATCTGGGTTCAACTTGCCTATCTCTAGTTTGTAAGTCAGTTTGAGCTACACAAGAAGAACTAAGAGGTTTGAAAGTTAATCCATTTTTTAACAAATTTCATGAAGGAATCTTGAGCTAAATATGATGTTAAGTTCATGGTTTTTGAAAAGGAAAACAGAGCACATAATTTTCGTGCAAATCAGAAGGATCTCTGGTTTCCTCTGGTTTTTCGAACGTTCTGGGGTGTACAGGTTGAATTAGAAGCTCAATTAGATATGGTTGAAAATATTATTCCATTTCCTATAACTTACATGAAGAATTTGTGAGCCCAAAATTATTAGAAGTAGGTTTAATTCAGGAGAAATGTAGAGGGTAGCAGAGAAGCACGAATCTGTATTTTCTGTGTTCAGGGGATTTCTGGACAAATTCGGTTGGAATCTCATTTTTATTCGTTTAGGTAAGTTGTAGAGGGTTCTAAAATAAAGAGTGTGATATATAGTACATTAATTTTAGTCAAGTATTGAGGAAGTTATGATTGTTGGAAGTTAGAGTACTGAATCTGGAAAATCTGGAAAAAAAGTGTGAAGTATGATTTTATTTCTAGAATTTAGAATTCATGAGCATGGAATGACAAGACGATATATAGTTCTGATGCTCGGTTTTGGTTTGTTTGAAAGGCCAAGAGGAAATAGGCCGAGTCTACAGACCAGGGAACTAGCCAAGACTGTGAGTGACAAAACGAATTTCGAAAATGGTTTCTAAACTGTAATTTATGCTTAAATGGTTTACATGCGTGAATATGAACTTATGAATGATACATGATTTCTATAAATGGTTTCAAGCATAAATTTTGAGCTTAGATTTTCTAATGAGATTTATATACGAGCATGTGATTATTGAATTCCTGAAAGGTAGTTGAAACGATATCATTTAAAGTAAAGCATGTATTAGCGAGTACTGTTAAAAGATTTTTAGTTTTTCACGAGCAAGCTGAGTAAGCTTGAGTTTTACGAAAGATAAAGATGAGCAGGCATGTTTAGGTATTTTCATGTGGTTTTCTGAGACTTTTATTGACTACATGACTGAGATATTGAGCCCGAGGCTATATGGTACCGTGTGCACACAGGTTATATTCCGTTGTTGACGTTGAGTGTACTCTGTGACAACGATGCTGTCGTGAGTGCTGGGCGGGCCCCACTACATCGTAGAGCTAGTAAACGTTGGTTGTACTCGGCGTGCCCTACACAACGTTGATTTGTCATGTTAGTTAAAATGTTTTATATACTTGATATGCCTTGCTAGATTTTAATGACGTACTTGCGGAATATTTGAGAAAACTTTTAGCATTACACGTTTATGTTTAATGCTTTGATTGAACAGATTCATACGTTTAATGGTTTATCACGTGTTCTGATTCGTGGATTTATAGTTTTAAATTTAGTCACTCACTGGGCTTCGTATCTCACTCTTTAAAAATGTTTTCCCACTTTTCAGGTAGAGATTGAGCTCCCGGTGCCTGATAACTGACAAAGTCTGTTTTCTGCTAAAAGCTTCCAGATCAAGCTCCATATATGGGTGGAGTTGTACATTGTGTCTGTTTGTATTGTAAATGTCTTTGTAAGTACTGGATAGTTTATGATTGTGTAAGCACTAGATGTCGTGGTTATGTAAACCCCAGTTGGATATGTTTTTGGTTGTGATATCTCTGTCAGGTTATTTTTCAAACCGAGTTATGTCAAGATTGCACTTCATGTGTGTCTAAAGGTTTTCAGGGGTTCCGCTATGTTGTGTTACATGTAAAGTATTTTATATCTAAGGTTAGTATTTTTTATCACATTCAACGATTCAGCAACGTCAACAAGTATCTTAGAGGAGGACGATGTTTGTTGGCTTCATGCCTTCTCCCTGACAAAGTTAGCAGGTCGTTTGGGAGGGGGTGTGACAAAGAAACATATCCATGGCTATAGTATGAATACTTTAACTCTATATAGTGACATAAACGGGATCAAGTTAATAGTATATAGTCTAAATGGTCCATAAGTATATGAATGAAATTGGGTATCTCATCCTGGTAACACTATTGGATGCGGCCCATTTTGTATAGGTAATATAAATGATGTGATCCACATCATTCATGTAGAGACATGTGAATGGGAGCATCCTATGTAATGATTTTACATAAAGATTGGACCACGAAATAGTCACTTTTCTTTATAACAACCGTTTACTATTAAAACTGACTATTTCATACTAAAGTAACCTAGGATAACTCTATCTTAATCTTGAGCTAGCTATCAATACCTGTTTATTCAGGATTGTTCTTTGATCGTCATGGGTGAGAGTAGTCCAACAACATTGGTCAATAAGCCTTCTATTTTGGGGATAAGACCAGATAGATAGTTGGGGACATAGCCTTGCGATATGGAATTCACTCCTACCCGTTTTAGAGTTAGCAGATAAGTTGTTCTCTTAAGTGCTGATTCTAGGTCTTGAACAATCGGGTCCTTGCCTTCTGATGATAGAGAGAGACATGATTCATAAGTGGTATTATGAATCAGTTGTTCATTAGAGGGTTAGTGGGAGCTTAAAGAACAAGATATATTTATAGGGGTAAAACGGTAATTTTGACCCAACTATAAATACAAACAACTTATGAAGGATCAACTTACTAATCATGGTTAACATGGACATAAATACATCTCTAGTGACGAGAGTGCAACTATCGAGCTATAGTGGTATATCTTGATGGTTAATGAAAAGTAATTAATTTGGTTTAAAGAGTTTAGCTAATTGATTACAAATCGTTGGAGCTCATGATCTATAGGTCCAATAGGTCCATTTACTTGCTCATAAATTGGAATAATGAATTGAGTAATTGATTGGATGAATTTTGAATTTAGGGTTATGAATTGAAATGTTCAAATTCAGTTTTAGGGTTTTTCAGTTGATTGTATATGATGCAATTAAAACGTTTAGTTTAATCAAAATTAACACGAGATTGGAGAATCAATTAATATATAAATTGTGATTTAAATATTGATTATATGAATTTGAATCATATTGGTGGAATTGATGTTTTATTAATTTAATATTGAGATATTAAATTAATTAATATCAAATTAATTATATAAAACTAAATTTTAAATAAAATAGTTTTATTTAAATGAAAAATCAATTTTGAGATTGATTTTGAGTTAGTTGATTTTTTCCAAAAATTGGAAAATTTCACTAACATCATTTATGGTGTTTTATCACCAAAATCCACCATGAGTTCTTCAATTAATATCAAGTAGGAGCTGCCCTACATGCAACCATATTCTAATGTCTGAAATCAGGCTATATAATGAAGCTTCATGCACGGAATTTGAGAGAACTCTAAGTTCTTTATCCAAGTTGCTAAAAAATCGAAACCCTACTACACCCTCTCTTGTTCATCTTCAGTTCAACTTGATTAGAGTGTTTCCACCACACATTCCTTCTCGAGCATAGTTCAGAAGATCTTGGTCGTGGTCTATATGAAGAATCCAGCTCAAACTTGTGAAGATTCTGCTGAAATCGTGAAGAGAACTGCAAAGGTATTATCATGTTCAAACCCTCTTATGAAGACCTCTTGAGTAGCATGTTTAAAACTCAAATTAAATGTAGTACATATTGATTCTATATGAAGAATCCACCTGATGATTGATGGATTAACTTTGGCCTTAGCTTCTGTCAAGATCTTTACTTAGTTGGTTGACTAAGATTACTAGAGTTAAATAAGAAGATTTGTATATTAAAAAAATTGTTTATTTTTTATCAGATAACTAAAATGACAATAAACATTGAAGCTGCATATTTATGGAAGAATGTCAGTATCACTATTATTTAAACATCCTTTGTATTGATTGAAGCTGCATTTTTAGGATTATATATATTTTTTTATTAATATAATATGGTTTATTAGTTTATCTATTATCTGAGATAAAAATCATGATGTTTTTGTTTTTATTAGTTGAATGAAGTGGCGACACATGCAAGAGCTACATATAATGGGAAGCATAATTGTCACACCCCCTCCAAGATTACCCTCTTAACCTGGAAGAGAATGCAATGACAACTGTTACCAACCTTCTTGTTGGCACATACTGCCTACTAACCTGCTTAATTGATCTAAAAACATTGAACTGTAATCATACTTATAACTATGTTGGGTAGTTTAGCCATAATTTCAACAAATGTACAACAACCAGGTTTCATAAAATTATTCATATTAACAACATATGTACATTGTACACTTGATGGGCCCAAAATGCATAACTAGTCCTTATTTGACATGACACATGTGTACTATTATTTACAAGACCAATACCTTGATTTCTTTTTAACTTAAGTTCTTGAGTGGCAGTACAGCAGCAAAGTTGTCTTCTGGGGAATGATCTCTACCTGGGGAAGAACACATTTAAAACTAAGTGAGCTACTAGCTCAGTGAGTGACTTATAACATAACATAAATCTCATGCACAAACTAGAAGCTAATAACTATATGTAATACTAGACAAGCACATCATGTCTGTATAACTTAAACTTATCTTTTTTGAAGGCATAGTCTTATCATCTTGAAGGCATAGTTGTTCATCTCAGTTAGAAGCGAACCCCTTTTATTCATCCCTCTTCGTTCACCTAGCTTTCATACGATTTTCTAACATATTATATCTAATCTTATCATTAGCTGAGACAAAGGCCCTTTTGTTCAACTCCCAATCAAAGTCTAAACTAAGGTGTGGACCCTTTTGCCATCACCTTTTAAACAATCTATATTTAACGGTGAGACCCTTTTTCTCAGCCCTTCGCACTATTCTTCTTTTAAGGTTGAGTCCCTTTTGCTCAACCCTTTATCCTAACCTTGTTTAAGGGAGTGTCCCTTTTGCTCAACCCTTTATCTTAGCCTTTGAACTTGTCCTATGTGCACATAGAGCTATACTAGATCCTATCGTCAAGAATCACAACTAAAATGTTAAAAAATTCATAAAGCATTTAGAGTCACTCACAGTTTTTCTTGGTGACTTTCACAGGAATTTCCTCAATCAGCTCCTAGCCCTATTTCCTTGAATTTCTCCTCTTTCCAAAGGAAACGCAAATTAGTCTATAACTCTTTTAATAATTTCAAATTATTCTCTAATTTACCTTAAAAATTTGAATAACCAGCTTACCCCCTTTAAAATAACCAAAATAGCTTAACTGTTCAAAACTACCCCTTTAGAGGTTATTTCTGCAAGCTGATGAATGTTGTGCTGCAGGGGGCGTCGTACGCGCAGATGGGCTGGAACACATGCAGATGGGTGGCACACCTCGCACAGGGAAGCGCTGGGCATCCGAACATGTTTCTGGGATGCGTCTGTCCACACTGGACAGTGAAATGCACACAGACATGCACTGGGATGCGTCCGTCCAGATGCACATCTAGCGAGCGCTTGTGCTGGCGAGGACGCGCGACAATGTTGGGTGACAAGACTATGCGATCAATTGTGTCACCTGACTTTCAACGCAAGTTCCTCCTTCTTCAGAACTCTAATTACGAGGGCAGCTCGGGGCCTCTCATTACACTCCTTTCTAAGTACTTTCACACTATTTTTACTCAAATGGCACAGGTGGATTCTAAGAGTTGATCGTCCCAACATGCCCTATTTATAGGCACCCAAACTCTTCCCAGCTTGACACCTATAGCTTGGTTGCATGTCAATGTGCCCTTTTCTCATGCTGCCAATCCCAACCCCTTGCCACATTAGCCCTGAAATGTCTTCTTCTCCCTTAACCAATGCATATGCTTCACCTTGCATATCGTGCTTCCACCTTACTTTGCATGAAGTCTAAGACATCCCTTATCAAGCCACATGTTCGAATGAGTTAGCAACTCAACCTTGCGCCCCAAGTTTTCTTTATCATCGCATACATCCCCCTTTATGGCCACATGCTTGCTTGATCGCATGGCTTGGCCATCATATCACCTCCTATACGCCCACACTAATTTCAATACCATCGCATACCCTTACTTGGCCGCACACCCTTCCTTTTGCACGACTTACCCTTGGCACATGTGTCCATTTGGACCAAGACCAGTGCATCCTTCCAATGCATGCCACTCATATCACAAACTTCATGCCTAACCAACCTTGTCTTATGTGGCTGTGAAGCCCATTTTAAACCTCAAATGGACTAGCCAATGCATAGCCTTATCGTATGGCCTCTTAATGCGACCAACTAACCTTAAATAGCATTGGTACATGACTTTGCCCTCATCATCAATGCATATCAAGGCTACTCAATGCATAACAAAGCTACCCAATGTATGACTAGGGCTCTTCAATGCATCACTAGGCTCGACCACCACACTTAACCTAATATGGTTTTGGCCAACTACTCCATGCGTCCAACATGTCTCTCATGGACAACGCATAGTCTGAATGGCCTCATTCTCCTATTCATGCTTAGCCTCATGGTTGGCACATAGTTCATAGGCCAATGCATATCACCCTCATCACATGGTCCTACAGCCTTGGTATCACATGAGCATCGCACAGTCTAGTTAACGCACAACGCATGCCTCACAGCATGCCCAACGCCTTGCACCCAACCTTGCGCGCAGTCGAGTGCTTCCTTCCCGCGCTTAGCCCATACTTCAATGCACGATGGCCAATAGTTGATGCGTGCGATGGCCTTTCCTCAATACATGATGGATTTTCCTCGATCACACATAGCCTTTCCTTGATGCATGATCTGACCTTTACTCGATGCACAATGGCCTTTCCTTGACCACATACTTGATGCACGATTCTTTCCTCGATCATGCATGGCTTTTACTCGATGATCACCTAATGTTTATTCAATGCTTACCTAGTGTGTACTCGATGCTTACCTTAGTTAACTCGATGCTTGGCCCTTCAACACCAAGGCTACTTCCACGCTTGGCCACCATTTCCATCGCCAACACTTAGCCATTCAATGGCTCTTAGGTACTACAATTAGATAATTTTCCTCCTTTAAAGCATAGTTTAGCAAAACTTTTCCCTTCAAGCTTGCACCTTAGCTACTTTTCTATTCCTTTACTCATTTGCCTACAATTCCACTTTAACTCAAATATTTAACACCTCATTTTACTAATCTCAACAATAAACATATTTAAGTAGGGAACGTAGGGTTCGAGTTTTACAATAATTGTATTGGATACTTTCCAAAATAGGAAAACTAGAATGTACTTTTGATGGTGGGAACTTTTGGACATGTGAATGTTTTTTCTTTTTTTTTTTTTTTTTTTTTAATTATAGGTACTTCATTTATGTGGGATTGTGTCAATTTGGAGCTAAACTCGTACATCTATTTTTATGACAAAAATGTTAGGTTAAATTAACTTTTGAGATTAAAATGTAGTATTTCATTTTTATAGATAGAAATTTCAAGATTCTATGTACTTTTAAATGGAAATTAACTTTTAATGGTATAAGGTAAAAGAGCTATAAATGTAAACAAAAAATAATATTTAAAATGTATTTTGGCATCTCTCTCAATGCTAAAAAAAAGTATAATGTATAGAACTTTTACCAACACTATAAAATTTCAGCAATTGAAAGTGAAATTTCATATCACTTTCCATAATGTTGAAAAAACATCATAATAAGTTTTTTGACTTTCAAGAATATCGACTATGACAGCATGGAGAAAAATGCTACTAAAGATTAACAATAGCTTTTTTACATTCTATAAAAACGTTTTAATTACATTTTATTCATGCTATTAAAAATGCTATAATATGGTTCTTAGCATTTCTTTTCATGCTATTAAAAATGCTTTCAAATAGTTTTGACAACTTTTTTCTATGCTATTAAAAATATTATAAAGAGAAAATATAACGTTTTTGGCTAACTTTATGAAATGTTTCCATAGCATGATAATTTTGTAATAAAAATAGACTTTCTATAGCACATGTTATAGTAAACAAAAAACGCTATAGAAAGTATCGAACTTTCCATAAAATCGGCTATTATAGCATCTCCAAAAACGCTATCAAAAGTCTATGATAACATTTTTGGTCTACTATCGTATGTGATATTTGAAAGTAATTTTGAAATGATTAAAATTAGTTAATGTTTAAAATCTCTCCTAAACACACATTTATTCACCCAAAATTAATTTAATTTTTAGTTTTATAATAGTAAACGCAATTTTCATAGTAATGATGGAAATTGATTTTGAATGAGTAAAAGCATTTTTTGAATAATTTTTGAAAATGACAAAAATGATTTTATCCATTTTAGAATCACTCCCAAATATGTAGTTAGTCTGTTTAGATGTTAAGCGGGATGACATTAAATCCCCCTTCTTCATATGGCCTACTGACTTGAAAGTGTCGTGAGATAAACTATTATGATTCCAGCAATGTTCGGTAGATAAGACAGGGAAGAGAAAAACTGAGATGTTGAATCGTGTAGGAAGAAGATTATGATTCTATACACGAGCTCTGTGAAAAGGGAAAACGAATTCTAATTGTTGTAAGTTGCTTCCCTGTGACTATAACTTTCTCATGTTCTATTGTGAATAAATATGTAGAAACTACCAACGAGAAAGAGGGTAAGTTATTAAATCCAATTTCAATAGAACACATTCTACACAAAATTTTGTATCTTCATACAATTTTTTATGTTTCTTTGCAAGGATAGAATAGAAAAGAAAAGAAATCTGTGTTGATTCTCATGTTGGAAACATTCATAAAAATGGGCCAACTTTTTTTAATCGAAAAAAAAAAAAAGAAAAAAAGAAATTTGTGTTGATTATCATGTTGGAAATTTTTCATGAAATGGGCCATCCTTTTAAAGTTGAATTTTGAAGTGTCTCTCCAAAGTTTCTCAATTGTACAAAACTGAGTTGTAAGTTGGTTAAAGAGTGACCCCAAGTGTTATCCTTTCTTAGGTAAAGGTAAAAGGGATTCAACAATTTTCAATGGTCTCATTGAGACACTGAAACTTTACCTGAAAACCCAACATTGGAACTTTTATTATCCTCTATAAGTTCTAAATATTCTAAATAACTTTTTTTTCCTTTTCCCTTTTTTTCTTCTTTTTTGTGAAAATTACTCAACCTATAAATTAATTTTACAAGATGAAAATTGAAAAATAAACATAATCAACCATTAATATTATCACGTATCGTTCAATATGACACTATTTTATGTACAAATCAAATGGAAATGTATATCTTTAACAATTAAAACAATTACAAAATTAAGATCTATTTAATATTAGCTCTTTTTTTAAATTTTTTATCATTTGAAAATATTTACAAGATATATCAAAATTCTAGAACTATCAATAATAGATGTTGATAGATACTTATAGACTTTTATTAGTGTCTATCAATGTCACTGATAGTTCTAAAATTTTGTTATATTTTGTAAATACTTTGGTTTATTTTTCTAATGGCCCCAATGACATACGGATAACTACTTTTTATTTTTTATTGTAGAAAATAGTAAAAAAAAAAAAAAATCTATTCTTCTAAAAAAAAAAAGGTGAAAATTTGTTTGGCAACGATGTTATAACTTAGTATGCAATAATATTTCTAAAAAGAAAAAAAGAAAAAAACCTTAGCATGCAATAACATTAGTTTATCACAATCAAATTATAGTGAGAGAGATTAAGAAAGTCGATAAAAGAAAGGGCTATTTCTTTTTTAAAATGAAAGATATAAATTAGAACAATAGGAAAAGATACTTTTGACAAATATGAGAGAAAAAAAAAAAAAACAAATTTGAGACAAAGAATAAGATGTTAGCGAAAAATGTCCTAGAAGAGTGGACATGCTTAATGTTTTGTCAATGTCAAAAAGAAGATAAAAATAAAAATAATGCATTAAAAATACCAAATTTGGGACACCGCAAAGGAGTTGGATATAAATAACTTTGCATTGTCCTTACAAATGGTATTGTTAGTTGGCAATGAAAATGGCTTGAGAGACCACATGGGGCAAGGGAATTCATGCTATGCTATGTTTTGTCTTGTCATATTTTCAATCACACAATTTAGTGAATACCAAAACCTTTCTTCAACACTAACATTATTTGGTTGCCTCTAATTATAGTCAATAAATAATCCTTCTCCTAACCAACAATTTGGAACTACCAAACAAAAAATCTCGGGAAACAAACCGAGTTTTTGTTTGGTTTAATTTCGTTGCGATTTAACAGTTTTTTTTTTTTATTGTTTTTAAATATAGAAAGATGAATCAAAATATTTACAAGATATAGCAAAATTTTAGAACAATCAATGATAGATGTTGATAGATACGAATAGACTTCTATCAGTATCTATTCTATCTGTGTCTATCAGTGACATTCATAGTTCTAAAATTTTGTTATATCTAGTAAATATTTTCACCAATTTCACCATTGGAATTTTTTTTTATTATTATATTTTCATTATTCATATAACATCAAAATTTTCTTCAAAATGGTTTCCATTGTGGTTGTATGAAGGGATAGATAGCTTGACAATGAAAAATATGTGAAAAAGCATAAACTATTTGATTGAATATATGTTAAGGATGAGTAGTTAAATGATATTTTTAAGGAAAATTATTTCAAATGGTAAAACAGTTGAAAATAATTATAAAATATAGTAAAATTTTAGAATTATCAATGACAAACGCCGATAGATACTGATAGAAGTCTATCAGTGTCTATGAACGTCTATCATTGATAGTTATAAAATTTTGTTATATCTTGTAAATATTTTAATTTATTTTTCTATATTTCAAAACAACCCTATTTTTAATCCATAGATTCTACAAAGTAATTTCAATTAATTTTCCTGTTTTAAAAATCTTCATTTGGCTGTATCAGCCATTTGATCAAAATTTACTGGCAATGAAGGTTATAGGAAACGCAACTTCACATACCAGGAAACTACAATTTTTACTAATTTTTAACCTTCAATTTAAACCCCCAACGTGAATAAATATTCTAATTAAAACATTATAGTTAAATAAGTGTCAACCAAATACACATTATTCAAATAAAATTTAATTTATTTGAAATTTTTTATCGTTAATCTAGTGTATTTTTATTGTTGGATGAGACAAATAGTCTGACCTTCTAGTTGTGTTTGATCCTTATAATTAATTGGATTTTTGTATTTTGTTTCTAATCTCGAGTGCTTTTATATTGTTTTCAATTATGTGTCGTAGGGTTTTGGCTTTTTCTTTGACATGATTTTGTTTGTTTTTTAATTAAATTTGTATGACTTCTATTCGTGAGCAATTTTTCATTTTAAATTTGAGAGCGTATAGTAGCATTACTTTATTTTAGTTTAAATCGATGAAATCAAAAGTTTAAAATTGATATTAAACTCACTAATAACTAGTAGTTTAGAGATTAAAATTTGAATCTCTCCTTATCTTAACTTAGAAATATGCAAATTGTGTTTCATAATGTGATATGAACTCAAAGTAACGATAAATCTTATAGATTAAAAACAAAAATTTCAGTGAAACTTTAAGACATTAATTTGTCTCAAAATTAATACATAGCTAAGACATTTTTGAATACAAATATAAACTTAATACACAATTTTATACTCATGAATATTACTTATTTGTTTACGAAGAAGATATAGTTTAATAGTACACTCTTATAAAAAAGTTGAACGTTTTAAAGTCCCCACCTACATTGATTGAACGAAAAACATGTTTGATAAACTTTCGTTGTAATAAATGGACGGTAATGAAACTTTTAAGAATTTGGGCTACCAGGACAATAAATAAATATATATATGTGAACTAAAACTACAATTTCCAAAGAAAAAAAGGGTCCTTATCAATTCAAATTGAGAATTAATTGAACAAAGTTTATGAGTGACATAGAGGGCTCCAAGTCGATGTTGTCTTGACCAGAAGCAGCATGGGACATGCATTTTGTGAGTCCCAAAAGCAGCAATTGCAAAAGCCAAAACCTCTGGTTCTTTGCAAATCACAATTCAAAGACACCCTAGCACACTTTTTTGGGTCAACTTTAAGGGACATCCAACTTTCAATTCGCATCACTAATTTTTTTTTTGCATAATTTAATATAAGGTAATAATACAATTATAAATTAAGAGAAATTATTTCAAATGATAAAATCGTTAAAAATATTTATAAAATATAGCAAAATTTCGAAACTATGAATAATAGACATTTATATACACTGATAGATTTCTATCAGTATCTAACAACGTCACTGATAGACACTGATAGACTGTCACTGATAGACACTAATAGAAGTTTATCGTTGATAGTTCTAAAATCTTAGAATATTTTGTAAATATTTTGATTCATTTTTCTATATTTAAAAACAGTCTTATAATTAATTAATCCAGTTCTAAAATTACACACAGAGCCAAATTAAAATTAAAAAAAAAGGTTTTTTAATAATCATAATGGACATAGGAAGGTCCAGCTTTGAGAGATGATTGTACCACCAACCTAATTTGATGTAAAATAATCAACCATCTACATTATTATGTGGGGTCACAATTTTTTAAATTAATTTGGAATGGACCACTGACCATTTGTTTTGAGTTGGTCCAAGCCATGGTCAAATATTTAAATGTAGGCGGTTGGAGGCTGTATGGGAAGTTATGCTTGAAAATAGTTTCTAACGTTTAAAATAAATTTGTTTCTATATAGTTTAGTTGACATAATATAATGATTATTAGGGCACTTGCAAGAATAGAAAAAAATTATAAAAGCATATTTTCATTTTTATTATTCTGAATTTATTCTTTGATGTGAAAGAAATTTAATCTTATTAGTAATATATCTCATATAGTTTATATTTGATATATCAATTGATTAATATATCAAACATGAAGTAGGTAAGTTATGCAATGGATATTCCATGATGGATATACAAAATTTATCATTCATAAACCATATTTTTCCGTCAAAGTGCTTGTTCACTTACTATTATTCATGAACTTAATTTCTATTGGAGATTTGCTGGTTGTCTTTATATTTTTTTCTAAGGCAGTTTATGGTGGTTTTCAAAGTTGTCTCAAATTAAGTCTTAACATCTACCTAAGACAAGTCATATTTCCTACTGAATATTTTTCTTTCCTAATTTGAATTTTATATACGAACTACTTTTATTTCCTAATCGAGGAAATCTCAGCAGAAGTATATTGATTAATATATTTTTTTTTTTATGGGAAATGGGAAATAATGGGAAGTAAATCATTTAGGGTTGCTTTTAAAATAATTTTCTGGAAAGACTTTTCTTATATGGACTTGCTTTTAAAATAAGAATTGTGGCACTCTTTTAGGGTTGTCACTTTTGTTAACTAAGCAAGACGTATTCTGTTTTACGACCATTTTTGTACAACATTGTGTTCTTGTTTGTTGCTTATTCTTTCACTATGCAAGTTCTTCATCCGTTGAAGTGCAACACTTCAAAGTAAATCACGGTTTTAGAGGGAGCCTAAGTCACTGTTATGGGAGAAGGGATTCTCAGTTTTAGGAGAGCCTAAGATCTCACTTCAGAGAATGAGTTCTCCATCTTAAAGGGATCCTAAGGTTCATCAATGAAGGGTATTCATTTACTAAAGGAAATATATCTCAGTGAGAGAAGTCTCACACATAGTCGCAAGTCAAAATGTTTAACACTAATATTATCAAACTTAGAGAGAGCTTAAGTAAACTTGAGAGGGAGTCTCACATCTAGGTAATCAGTGAGTTGAGCATTGTGTGAGTCACTATAGTGTTCGTGTATTATAGATAAGTACTACACTGTAAATTGTTTAACTCTTCAATATTTAGTAGATTTTCTTTCTTAGGCACGCTAACCTCCAGGCATAGGTGGATTATCACCAAACTGAGTTACCAACTTCTACGTGTTTTTACTTGTCTACTATTTGTTATTACAGAGCTTGTCAATGTTTTCCATTTAACACTCGTATTTCACGTGGGGAGTCATCCTATTGTTTTTCCAATTGGTAGCAGTATGGGTCACCTTCACCTTTGGTGATTCGATCATGGATGGGATCAAAGAAGATGGCTCTACCACTCATCCTCTAGTTCTAGAGGAAACAAATTATTCATATTGGACAGCTCGAATAACAGCCTTTTCAAAGTCAATTGATAACAAAACTTGGAAGGTTGTGGCCTTTCGGTGGTCTCATCCACACACCAAAACTATGGATGGAAAGAAAATCTTGAAGCCAAAGTCTCAGTGATCTAGAGAGGAAGATGAAGCTTTCTTGGCGAATTCTCTACCTTGAACGCCATATTTAATGGTGTAGACCGCAACATATTCAAGCTAATTAATATTTGTATCTTTACTAAGGAGGCAAGAGATATCTTATCTGCTACTCATGAGGGAACTTCTAAATTGAATATGTCAAGACTATAATTGTTGACATTGAAGTTTGAGAACCTTAGAATGCATGATGAAGAATCTATTAGTGAAGTCAATGTTTGGCTATTAGACATGCAGTTGAGTCATTTTCCTTCGGAGAGAAAATATCAGAAGAAAAACTTGTGCAGAAGGCACTTAGGTCTTTACCTAAAAGATTTGGCATGAAAGTCACTGTCATTGAGGAAGCACAAGACACGACAAAGCTGATTGTTAATGAATTATTTTGTTCCTTACTTATGTTTGAGATGTCTTTAGATGGAAAGTTCGAGAAGAAAAATAAGAGAATTGCTTTTCAATCCTCAATTAAAGAGGAACTTGTTAAACTAAATAAAGAGTCAAAGGATTTCCTTCCTGAATCTATATCTCTTTTTTCAATGTAGTTTAATCGTGCTCTTAAATGTTTAGGAAAGATTGTTTGCACCTCTAACATCAACAAGCCTGGTGGTTCTCCTCCCCCAAAACAATCAAATATCATAATAGTAAGAAGGAAGTTGACAAGTCAGGTACTTTCATTTCAAAAAAAAAAAAGAAAAAAAAAAGAATAGTACTTTAAATGTTGAAAGTGTGGCGATTATGGTCACATCCAAACTGAATGTCCTAATTTTATGAAGAAACAGAGTAAAGGCTATGTTTTAACTCTGTCTGATACGGAATCCGAAGACAACAATGACTTGATGGAAGATATCAAAGCACTTATTAGTAACATCTCTTCTGACACCTCATCATATGAGAATACTGAGTACGTTGTATTTACTGAAAATTTTCACAATTTTGTAAGTCAACGATCTACGAATCCTTCTTATCATGCACTTTTTCTCAAATGGAAAGACGATCAAAAGCCCTTGATGTTCAAAAAGTAAGAATTGAGATGTTGATTGTTGGAAATCATAGACTTTTGTCAACTATTGCAAAATTGAAGCGTGAACTTTCTCAAGTTAAAGCTGAGAAGCAGTCAGTATGCAAGAACGTCAGAATGTTGAATACTGATACTGAGTCTCTGGAGAAAATCTTAAAGAAAGGAATGATAGCTCGTCATAACTCTGGACTTCGTTTTCCAAAAGGTGGAAGTCAACATAATAATCATTCAAATTATAAAAGGAAGCAAAAGATCAAGTTTGTTAGAGCTCAAGATCCATAATCCTATTGTTTTACAGGTGCTTCCTCTAGCAACTCTATATGGAAAGGTGATGCGTTATTTTATGCGGTGAATTAATGAAAAGAATTGTGTGATGGAAAATGCATTGTGCAACAAGTTTTCTCAGCAGAACCCAAGTATAAATCCTACTGAGTTTCATGGAAAGACCAGGGTCGAACTCAGAGACTAAGGAAAACAATATGCGGCAATAATTTTTAGATTACTTTACGGTAACCAATAAATCAAAGAGTTATTGGGTTGTTGTTTACAGTATAAAATGTATGCGGCGGAGTTAAGAAAAGAGTTAATACTATGGAAGATGCAATGAATATACAGGGGAATGGGTTGAGAAGGGGTTCAGCTAACACTTCCTAGGATTGCATTCATGTTATGCGACCATGCTACACACATACAATAGCAAATCATCTCTCAATGCAAATGCTACGGCTTCAAATTCAAGAACGCATACGATATATGCGATGATGTCTATAGGACCTACACATAAGCCTCTATTCTTGTCTATGCGATGACGAATGACACATACACATACAAGGCGATTGCATAATACCATAACCTATCTCTAGGGTGCATGCGATGCATGTTGACAAACAGAGCTTATCTCTAAGTCCCTATCTATTGCTTATGCAGATCTAATCTTTCTCTCTCGATTCTAGATTCTAACCTAGCTCTCTCAAGTTTTAGGTTCTTTCTTTAGACTTTCTTTCGAGTAGCTTTATATGAGTGTTGGGCGCAACATAAGACAGGATGATCGCATGCAACGAAAATCCTAGGTCATGTTAGCTAAATTCTTCTCAACCCATTTGATAAATTTAGCTACTCATACATGCTTTTAAGAGAGTGAACAGATGTAGATAAGCAAGTTCCATTTTATAGATATAGAATTGAAATACAGAATATCAATGCAGAATAAGAATAAAGAGCTGGTAGCAATCTCTTGCTTCCCAAGGCTTTTGCACTATTTTTCTCTACTCTGCTCAAAAGATAATCTTGCTCTCACAAGAGTCGGCCCTCTCTTTATTTTTCCACGTCTCCTGGGTTTTCTCTCAAGCTGACCAGGGCGATCTTCCGGCGTCTCTTCCCTTCTCTCGCTCACCTTCTAAATATATGAAAACTGTGAACAAGGCTACTTCTATCTATAGAGAAAATTATCGAACTGAACGAACTCCTTCACTAAAGGTGGCCTCTTGTATTTATAGAGCTTCGGGGTGAAAGGCTTCTTCTCTCTTATGATTGCACTGATGGGATGGATTAATTCTCCGTCTGATGTGCTGAATATTTGTCACCGAAAAGTTGAGTGTACTTGCTACAGTAGGTCATTAACGGCTTGTCAACTTAATTCGGAATCGACCATCATTAGCTTTCTGTCCCATCGTGATTTATTACGCTTTTCACCCAGATGCGCCCATAAAGATGTGTCGGCTCTATGTAGAAACCATCTTTAGCAGATATTCGTGAGCGCAAATGATCGCATAGCCTTGCATTAACGCAATCTCTTAATGTGCTCGGTCGTTGATTTCTTTGGATCGCATCCGCCTTGCGTCAACACATTTTCTGCACAAAAATACACAAGTTAGCTGTTTTAATGCGATGGATGCATACGATTCCAATATTGCGAACTTAATGCTTTTGGATGCAATATTGTATATTTTTATCATCGCAATCCTGCATTGTTTTATAACTTAGCACTATAATAACGTGCATTTTTACCCGTTATCACACCCCCAAATTTAAACAATTCTTGTCCTCAAGCATAAGCTAAAGATTTTCTTTAGAAAGTCCACCGCCTTCTCTTTCCTAGATTTCTCAAGGATGCCTTATTCAAGTCGTATACACCAAAATTTCCTTAATTCTTATCCAGGTCTCTTCTTAAAATATTTCTAAAATTTAGGGTCCGCAAGTTTAACCTTCAAAAAGACTTTACTAAATTCCCAAGCATCGCATGATTTATTTCATAAAAAAAAAATTTCACTAGGGTATTTTCAAATGATTTTTAGCCTTGCATATTTTAGACATTTTTTTTTCTTTTTCTTTTTCTATGACCTTGCGCTGATCCAAGTACCTAGCCTTCGTTTTGGCTTGCCCCCACGTGTGTCATGCGAACATCCAACTACAAGCAAGGCACTTTTTCTCAGACTAAACTCATGCCCATTTGGCAGCGGAGTTGCGATCATTTATTTATGCGTTGATCACGATTCCTACCTTCATTTTGGCTTGCCCTCCCATATGTTATGCGGACATCCAACTATGAGTAGGATCCGATCGCAATGTAATTTTTTTTTGTAAGGCTAAAAATAGCAAGTCGAAAAATGAATAACGCACCCCAAATTTAAAATGCGGCAATGTCCTCATTGCTAAAAGGTTGAAAGAAGTCGTGTGATGCTCTTAAGAAGTTTCGTAAAAGTCAGTTTGAAAGAAAGCTAGTAGACCACTAACTTCTAGAAATGTTTCATGAGGTGACTGTCCTAAAATTAAGTTGACTTTAGCATAGATGAAAAAAAATATAGGCATGCGTTTCATCATTGAAATCATAATTGGCAAAGAGAAATCATGTGGTGACTTACTAAATTGATCGATGTTAGATTATTGTGGCAACCAAAGAGGATGCAGTGATAAAATTTTCAAAATTAAAATGTGATGCGATAGTACAAAGTTTGGAATAAAGTCAAGGAAAGATACAACCCCCAAATTTACGTTGTCGCCCGTATTAGATGTTGACGCATCCTGCTTCGTGGTAATCCGCTTTCTTTTGATTGCAGTGACGAAATAAAGTAGTTGCGTCTTCG